>NW_028145637.1:1027500-1197500 GCF_977016875.1 Pavona decussata | reverse complement strand
TCATTTTATTTTATTTTATCTTACCTAATTTTATTTTATTTAATTTTTGACTTTTTCAGGTAGGCACATGTGTATGTGCGTACAGGTAGCTATGCCCCTAGTATCTGTATGGAGCCACATGAAAAGGTTGAACCAGTTGTGGGGATGTCATCCCTGCGCTTGGGGTATAGGTCCACAGTGAAGCCTGGGTCCATGTCTCTTATAATCAAAGATAATTTAAAAAGAAGGCTCTGAAATTCTAAATGACTTTCACTCTGAGCCTAGGTTAACTTTTTTTTTATGCTGATTAAGCCACCACTTCACGTAATGCCTTTGATATGCTGCCTATACCTATATCTACCTTACAGTCATGTTTAGGTAGTCCCAGCGGTTATAAACCATTAGGGGTGGGGAGGGGGATAAAATTTTTTTGTGGAACTTCACAATGGTAAAAGTATGTTTATTGTATGTTTATGTATTGTTTCATCGTAAACATTGTGACTCAGAGTCTGTAGTAACAAGGAATGCTACATTTTGTCATAATTCAGACCACATAAAAAACTTTGGGGTATCAAACCTACATTTTTAACAGTACTGATGTACTGATGCCCTTTATAAATATTTGTTTTATTATTATTATTGTTATTATTTATTTTTGTTATTCCACTATTAAATCATTTCACCAAATAAGGTCAAGAGAACGCGCAAAATACAAGACCGTAATACACTGTAGTGTCCCGGTTTGACCAGTTTACAACAGAACGGATACGGGCAATGACATTTCACCGGCTTTCTGTGTTGTTTACGCCATTCGTCGTCATACGTCATATACTGATAGACAGCTGGATGGACAAATAATGTGGGTGTATTTCAACGCTCTTTCCAGAAAAGAGAAACCAAAACAACAAAATCTTTTCACAGTGGAATAATAAATCTCTTATTCGATGGTTTTACATATAATGCGCGCAGACATTTTGCTCATTGCTCGTATTTTTCCTCACCCCTTCGGGGCTTGGAAAAATACTCCGCAACTTGCAAAATATCCACGCGTATTATATGTAAAACCATCAAATAAGATGTATTTATTATTATTATTATTATTATTATTATTATGTATGAGCTTCCATGTTGCTGGTTGAACACTCTTCCACTGAGCTATTAGTGAGTTGTGGTCAGCTGGGTTACACAAATGAGTTCTTATACATGTACATGTAGGTCACGTGTCTCTTGTACTTGAAGATTTATTATGAATTGTATAGTTAACAAACTGTTCATAAATAAATCTTCTGGTATGAAGAGACATGTGACCTGTTGATCTTTAATCCAAGGGGGCAGGGGTCTCCCATATAAAAGTGATGGGTGTGATTGTTGGAAGTTTTGAAAATAATCTCTAAAAGGCAGCAGAATTTTGTTTTGTGGGTGTAGTCCGAACAGTTTTTTCCCCCTTAGAGGTACCATATCAGTTGACTGACATTTACTTCCTCTCATATTAATTTTTTCGGCTCAATACTGTAAAAGGTACCATCATACCTCTGATGGAAGTCATTTTAGATTTTAGCAACCCAAGGGGTACCAAACTACAAATCTTAACCCCTAAATTGCATGAAGATCACCCTGTCACTTTTATGTGGGAGTCACCCACCCCCCTCCTTGGTCTTTAACATTACTCTGCATGTTGTATGGCATTGTTGTTTGGGGTTGTGCATCTACGTCTGTCATAAACGAGTTTCTTGTAAATAAGCATATGCTAATTAGCATAATTATATTTGTGCTCCATAACACCAAGTTTTAACCAAGTTGTAACCTTCTTGTACTTCAGAAACGTGAAACGTGCACTTAGACTTAAATGTACTTCAAACAATACTGGATGCATGCAGTGCCTCTGTTCATATGCCATTTCACCCCCAAAATAGTCTTTTCTCGGTAAAGTGTCTTTGTTGTTGTTGTTATTTTTAATTAGAACCCATACGTGTCCTTGCTGACTAAGAGTCACTCACATCTCAGTGGTAGAGCATCACGGTTTTCTGTAACCCGGAAGTTCATGATTGATTTATACTGGGGAGTCAGAATTTTCTTTAGGGCAATTATTTGTCTTGTGACAAACACACCATTCTTTGTTGTTGGTATTTAAAATACATGTCGCATTGTATTAACATGTTCTGTTGAAAATTTGATTGGTTTTAAATTTTTGTTTTGAAATTAACATGAAGTGATCATCACATGCATTTTCATTTAGGCAGTCAAATGCTACGGTACCCCCATTAACTACTTGCAGTTATTGAGTGCCCGCTTTAACATGAACAGAAGCTGCTGACAATGTGAAAACACGTGATAAACCTTTAGCTCTGATAGCTTTTTACGATTGGAATAAGGCGTATCTACAGACAGACTTATTTGTGTTGAGGTGACGTCATGCCCACTGGCGGCTTGTTTAATTAGCTGCAGCGGTAAAGAGATTTCGTAATCTACAAAGGAAAAAATCCACACTGCGCAGCAAAGTTTAGTTCCAAATTAGTTAGTTTTTGAGATGCAAAGTTGTTTGGGCAAATATTGGGCTCGGTTTTCAGAAGATGCTGCTAACTAATCGAGGCCAAAGTTTGTATCATCCGCCCCCAATTTCCTTTTAACTAAATTAAACCTTGCTTTCCATATATGATAAAAACAATGTACGTAAGATGTTTATTTCTGACACCTGTTTACATCAAACCGTACAAATTACAACGATTTCAGAGTTTATATCAAAGCCGTGGAGGGCAAAATCGCTGAATACTGAGGGCATTTTTTCTTAATTTTCTCTTTTCCGAGGGCAAAATCACTCATTCCTGAGTGGTTCGTTTTGGTAATTTTCTGTTTGGAAAGACAATCAAAACCACCTCAGGAACTCGGCTTTAATTGTGAAAAAAAAAAACCTCATTTTTCGGAGGGGCAATTAAAATTTTCGTAAACTCAGCAGGAGGTCGTAAATTCTTGGAATAAGTTTCCGTTGCCGTTTAATAAAAAGCCATCAATTTTAAAATGATGTAGATATGCAGGAACAAACATTTTAACTATTGCCCTTTAATTTTCTCGTTCGGTGCCCCTGAATCTTCAATTATTCTCGGCCTTAATGCGATTTCATATACAAAATTAATGGGATGCTCTTGGCTACGGTCATTTTGGCACCTACTACCCTGCGGATTTCTGATCCACTTAAATTTGTCACACGGGCTACACTAAAAATGTTTCATTGTGGTAAGTTTGCTTGTTTTTGTCTCTGTGCAGGTTCTCTATTCCGAGCTCAGTTTCGATGCTGGGAAGCTCGGCAGGTTTTAGAAGACGGTGGCCCTCGTAAAGCTTTTGAAGTATTACAAGAAGCAGCTTCTTCACTGAGAAGAGTTCATGATCAAACCACGGAATCTTTCAAGCTAACCCAAGGACTTTTCAAGTACTTTGAAGGGGAAATCCATTGCCAAAGAAGAGATTACAAGAAAGCACTAGAATGCCTGCAGTCGTCTTTAGACCTGACAGAAGAGCTGCTGAAAGTTGACACCAACCTTGCGAGGTGCTACAATGCTATGGGAAACTGCTATTATGGTCTTGACAAACCACAGAAAGCTCTTGAGTTCTACACAAAAGCACTGAAGATGCGACAGGAATTGTCGGAGGGTTCGGAGAGTCACTATGACATGCCAGTGTACAAAAATCAAATTGGCATGGTGCACGAGGATCAAGGAGAATATGACAAGGCTGTTGAATGTTACAAAGATGCGCTGAGACTTCTAGAAGAACTCAAAATTACAGGATACGAGGATGAAGCACTCTTCTGCAGGAATCTTGCAAATGTTTATGTTCGTCAAAAACAGTTCACAGAAGCTGGTGAGTTAGCAGAGAAGGCATATCACATAAGAAACAAACGGCTTGGAAATCACCCCGACACGGTGCGAAGCATTTTTCAACTAGGCGTGATTCAGGCAAACTTAAGAGAGTTTAAGAAAGCTTTAGATCTGTTTCGCAAAGCATGGGAAATGGAGAAATTACTCGATCCTGGCAACCACAGTGCAGTGTGGAAGTTGATCATCAATGGTGTGAATGATATGTGTGATTTTCTAGATAGGAAAGAAAGAGAGAAAAACGAGAAGGAAAAAACTCGGCTTGAGAGAAAATCGTTTAGGCGCGATGCCTTAACATTTTGTAAGCGTTTCTGGCAAGAAGAGAAAGAGTCCTCTCAGTTTGGGTTCACTGAATATAATAAAGAAATCATTGATACCATAATGCAACTACTTGGTGACGAGGATGAAAACGGAGATCCAAGAGGCGAGTATGAAGAAGAAAGACTGTGGTTCTATGAAGGATTTCAAATTGCAACTGAGGAAGATTTTTACCAGGCGTTTGATCAGGAAACAGATAGCGAAGAACTTAATGCAATGCTTACAGAGAGAAGTGAGTTACTGGACATGATAATGGACTTTTGCTCTCGATTGGATCAGAACGAAAAACGTTCAGAGCTCGAACAGAAGAATTTGATTCTGTACAGAAAATTATTGCTGAGGGCTGACTTTGTTGGTGAAGAAGAAAGTGAAAAAGCAACGCTGAAGAGTAAAGTGGAACAACTGGATGAAGCTCTAGACGAAAAAGAAAGTATCCCTTCATTCCGAGAAAACCTCTTGGAGACTTGGCTAACACAGTGGGAAGAAAGTAAAGGAGCAGAGGAGACAAAGGAGATCATGAGAACCAGAAAGAGAGCAATTGATGGTATTCTTTATCTCTGCCAGGAACTTGAAAAGAAGGAACTTGCAAAACGATATGCAGAAGAAGCCTTAAGATTCAATGAGAGACTGTGGGAACTGGAGTACGCTGAGATGGAACTTTCTACGATGGAGGAGTTCCTCCGTGAGCTCAACGACCTGGCGTCTTCGGTTGGAGACCTTGAGCGAGTGAAAATCTATGACGCTGCCTTACGGGTTAGTGAGCGTAAATAATAAATGCAGTGAAACCTCGCTAAATACACTAACTGTTGGGCCGTCCTGTTTTGGGTTTGGGTATAAACTGAGTAGTGTTAAATTGTTGTTACCTACAAAAGGAGGAAAGAAGATGTGAAGAGAAACTATCAGAGAAACGCAGCTTTAACTACACGAGAAGTAATTTTGAAACCGGTTATCACTAAAGCTAGTTTATAGAAATTAATTTATAAGTAGATAAATAGAGGAATAAGTAAATGGATGACGAATAATGTTTTTTGATATTTTTTCAGACTTTGAAAGAAACTGGGACAAAGCCAGGAGCCACGTTAAGACCAACAGGTAAATAAGTACTTTTGTTTGTTAAATCTACATGCAAAAAGAACAAAATCCTTCTAATCATTCTTTCTTGTCTTCCTTCTCGTCTTTAATTTCCACAGCAGTGTTTTCATGTTAACGTGTAGTCATAATCATCATTTTCTACTTTATCCTTATCTTTACCACTTTTATCACTGTTCTGAACATTGTCTTAATGAATATTATTTCATCATCATCATCATCATCATCATCATTCTTATTGTGACAATCGAATCGCAAACCTCTTTGTAATCGTTATCATCACCGTCACCATAGTCATTAACACCATAATCGTCATCGTCTTTGTAATTACGATCGTGGCTCTATATCTTCATTCCTTTACTGGTACCGGTCTTATTAATGCCCTTCCCCTCAACCTCCTCTCCCCTTGTCTCCACTATCAACATTTTGTCAGTCGCTAGTACCATTGAAAATTACCATCGTTTACTGGTGTTCTCCAATTTCATGTCTTTTCTTTCTGATTTTGTCACCATCAACATTTTTCATAGCACGTAAATTTATCCAATTGTCACAGCCCTTTGTAAATTTGGCATACATTAAGTGGCATATGCCGGCATCTTTTGGCTTCTTGTATACAAAATATTTCAAACCTCTACCGTACTTCTTTGAAGTTGTTTTTGTAGTTACAGCTCGAAGTTTTACTGTGTAAATATCACATTGCTAGTAGCGTGTGTCATGAATTCCGATTATCATTTTTGTGTTAGAAGCTCAAGCACTTTTGTCTAAAGAAACCACTTCAACAGATGAGAGTGAGAGTGAAGCAGAAGTAATTGAGATCGAATCCAAAGAAAAGATCAAAGTCACATTTGAGCAAGAGACTGAGATGGAGCCTAAAGAACAGTTTGAAGTAGGATCTGATGATGTGACATCCAAGAAAAGTGGCGTAAATGACGGAAGGATCATTATCTTTGGGTAAATACTTCTCTTCCAATAATATTAGAATCTACAATATGTTAAACTTATTCCCTTCCCTTCGAAAATTTTTTTTCTTGGCAAGGATGTGTATGGATTAAAGGAATCCACCGTAAGAAAACACACTAAACCCACACAACGAGAAAAATCATTCTCTTTCTCATTTTACAGCAGAAAAACGCGATGTTTGTTCAGTGATTGTGTATGCATAGATAAAAAAAAGTTAATTTACCTTTTTGATAAAAATAATGATTTCTTCCGGGTGGTTCCCTTGGCTTTGACTCGACAGGAAGTGGAAGTAATTACTGAGAAACATCAAAGAGATCTGCAGCTTGTCGCGGAGATTCTGCAAATTTAGACACTGGACTTCTTACTTCCGGTGGACTGGGAAGCCTGGGACTAAGCTGGAGGCCTGGCTCTAGCTATCAGGCCAGGCCGCTTAGGTAGAGGTGTGATTTTTGGAAGAAAGGTGTTCGGAACGAACGATAGATGTCGAAGAAACCGTTTTGGTTTTAACTTTGTTAACGTTGCTTTATTGAACTTAAATTCCTTGGCAATATGTGGTAGCAGAGCGAGGTTACAACGTCGAAACATGAGTAGTTGCATTAGGCAGCGTTTAGGTCCGACTAAGAAGCGACTTGTGCAGCAAATTCAAGAAATCCAGAACTTTCTACAACAAGATACCAAACAAGATGAATTTGAGGTCCAGACCAACTAACTCCTCAAATTGGAGCGAAATCTTAACTCCTATAAAGATTTACTGGTGCAACTACAAGAAGGGTTGAAAGAAGATGCAGTTAAAGATCAGCAATTTATTAAATGAAATGGAGGAGTTCACTAATCTCGGGATCAATGGAGATAAAACTATCTGTGACCTCGAATTGGAAAAGCAATTTGGAACTTTAACTACTCGTCGTTCTTCTTGCACCATCAAACTTCCCAAACTGGAACTTCTGTTGAAGACTGAAGCTAACTGTGAATTGTGTGAGATGTGATTATTTTAGCATTTGAGTAGTTGTTGTTATCGTGAAATAAGATCGTTTGTGGTGTGATTCGAAGAAACCAATCATTAGTAGCCTTTTGATAGATGCCGGAAATCGCTACATGATCTAGGACGCTTTTGTACTGTACAAATAGTAGTGTCAAATTGTTACTTTTAAGAACGCGTGTGAGTTGAGAAACTGTGACTAACTCGATGTCAAATTAGTCGAATAAATCCTTTAAAACCAAACGTGAGTGGTGGAGAACACTGTTTCATCTTGGAGGCGAACATTCTCCACACTTCCAATATTCAGTGGAAATGGCCTGACATGGCAGGAATTTTGATGCTGCTTTGAAGCTTCATTCACAAGAATCCTAACCTTCAGCCAGTGGATAAACTCAACTACTTGAAAGGTCAACTGGAAATAGATGCCAAAGCAGTTATTTCTGGTTTGGAGGTAACCAACTCTAACTATGAAGTAGCAGTAAATCTACGCCACGAAAGATTCGGGAGAAAAGAAATAATTATGGATGCTCATTATTCAAAGCTAATGGATCTTCCTGTTTCTTCAAGTACCACTGCCAAAACTTCGTGAAACATATGGCACGATTGAGAAGCATCTTCGCTCTCTTGAAGCTCTTGGTGAAAATGCGGACCAGCCACATTTTCTTTTTGTTATCTAGTCAAAGCTTCCCAAAATCGTAATGGCCCGGATGGAAGAATACGAAGACATGGAAGAAAAATGGACCATGGAAAGCATCTGCTGAAAAGCATTGAAACAGTATATTTGCGCTTAAGAAGCTTGGGGTCGGCAAGTTAAACTGACTCAGAGTGCTGAATCTCAAGAAACTGCAAAGAGGTTTCCTCAGCAGAAATTGTTCTCTCCAAAACGGCCGTAGGTGACAACTACTGGTGTCTTACTTTCAGGGAATGACGACCTTGTGACTGGGGGTCAAAAATTGGTCTTCTTTTACTGTCAGCAAGATCACTGGAGTGATGAATGCAATGCTTTTCCAACTCTCCAGTCAAGAAAAAAGAAAATCAGAGGAAACCGCTTCATCTGCCTAAAGCCAAATCATCTACTGAAAGAGTGCAAAGTAAACAAACCATGCTTTTACTGCCAGAAGTTAAAAATCGCCACTGAAGTCTATGTCCCAAAAGGTTTCCTCCTGATCAAGAAAATGAGACCGTGGCTAGTTTCACTTACCCTTTAGTAGCAACTAAAGCAGAAAGTTCATTACTGGTGTCTGGTGAACAACGGCGTACGCAGACTGCATTAGCTGACACTGTGAACCTCAACAAACTTCAATGAAGTAGTCTACTCGACTTTTACTTGACCGTGAGAGTCAGAGAACCTACATAAGCGAGGATCTAGTAGAGAAACTTTAGCTGAGACCTAACAATTCAGAAATCCTGACTGTCTTCACTTTTGGCTCTACAAAGCCTAAGGAATTCAAAACTCCAATTGTTAAATTCGATTTGGAATTAAAAAATAGAGAGATGATGGAGGTTGAAGCAAATGCAGTTCCCAAGATTACTGGTATGATTAGAGAATGCCTATCAATTCTGAACAACTTGAACCCCTCATAAAGGACTATCAGCTAGTAGACTCTCTCCCGAAGGAACTGGAGGTGTCAACTGTGGAATTGCTGATTGGGAATGACTACTATTGTGATCTGGTTTCATTGGAAAGGTAGAAAGAGGATCTCATCTGGGTTGGATTCTCTCATGTAGAACGCCAACTGAAGAAAATAAAACCTCAGATTTTTTAATGCTCCTGATGTCCATTCCTCCCTGTAAACAATCCATGTTCATTCCCCTGGAAAACACAAGTAACTTAATGAAACCAAACTTGGAAGAATTTTGGAAACTGGAAACTATTGGAATTAAAGAATCCATCAGTGGCTCTAATCAAGACGTTGAATGTGCCGTCCAGAACTTCAATGACACTGTCATGAAGAAAGATGGGCGCTATGAAGTTCCGTGGCCTGGAGAGAAGAAAATCCCCAGCTACCAAACAACTACAAACTAGCTCTTGGTAGATTGAACTCTTTACTGAAACGTATACAAGTGAACTCAGAGTTGCTTCATAAGCATGACAGCATTATTTAAGATCAGCTCAAGAAAGAAATCGTTGAGAAAGTGGATGATGAAACTAAGAAAGGATCCATAAAACACTTTAGTATATACCTCACAAGTGAATAGTGTCTTTCGCGCACGCCGATTGGCTAGCTCGGAGGTGATTAGCCAAGTGCTATTCACCTCCAAGCAGCCGAAGAGAAACAAGATGGCTTTTAGTTGCGCCACAGTTACTTAAGAGGAAATTATTTCGATAAACGAGGCAGCTGTTTAAAAAAAAATACATAAATGGCAAAAAAGTTAAGTTTGACGGCATTAAATGGTAAGTTATTTAATCTTTTCAACCTCATATTCTAAGGTGAAAATGACAATACAATCCTTTTTTTACGAAAACTGCCGAGCACTATATGAAACAAGTACCTCCAGAAGATTTTTTTTTTCTCGAGAAAGAGAGACGGAACTTTCTACAATAAGAAATCGCTTACCCCGCGCCTGTGGCGCGCGAGATTCTAAAATTTCATACCATTTGTCGGTATATTGTCAGAAATAAAATAATATTTTGGTCCGCTAGTTATTCAGCTTGTGTGGTATAGACTGAAACAATTATTCACCATAGTGTCGGTGAAAGTGATGGATATTTACCAAGCCGCGAAGCGCCTTGGTAAATATCCATCACTATTCACCTCCACTTCGGTGAATAATTGTTAAACATTCCTCACCATGCTGTCATTACTGCAGACCGAACAACAACAAAAGTGAGAATTGTTTACAACGCATCGTCAGAAACCAAGGGAACAGCCTCGATGAATGTTTGTATCGGGGTCCTGTCATCTTAGAAGATCTATGTGGTGTTCTACTTCGATTGAGAACTCATGAAATTGCTCTAGTGCCTGATATTGAAAAGGCCTTCTTGCAAATTGGGTTACACCCCAGAACGAGACTTAACCAGACTTTTCTGGCTTAAGGACCCCACCGAACCAATTTCCAAGGAAAATCTTCAGACTTATCGCTTTACAAGGGTTCCATTTGGAGTCATTTCAAGTCCCTTTCTACTTGGTGCAACTATACACCATCACTTAGAACAAGTTGGAACTCCCACTGCAGTAACGATTATGAAACACATGTACGTGGATAACCTGTTGACTGGGGTAAATTCAAGAAAAGTTGCAAGTCAGTTCTATTCTGAATCAAAGAAAATATTTCAAGAAGCTTCAATGAATCTACGAGAATGGGGTCGAACTCCAAAACTTTTATTTCATCTCCAGAACAAGCCAGAATGAAGGGAATTTTAGCCAAAGTGCTTGGGATCCTTTGGAACATTAATGAGGATCGACTTATAATGAGAGGGTCAAAACAAACAAAAAGAGAAACACAAAAGAGAAACACTGAAAGTCATTGCTAGCATTTTTGGTCCCCTGGGATACTTTACTCAAGTTTCTGCAGGAGCTAAGGGCTGCAAACAAAGGATGGGATGAGAAACTGGATGAAGCATTGCTACATAAATGAATGAAGATTCAGAGACGAATTGAAGGGATCTCAACTACAACCATTCCGAGATTTATTAACAACTCCAATTGTCAGTTGCTCTGCTTCAACAACCGAACTAGTAAACTTGAGTGTATCGGATAGTGAATCATTTTGGTTGTTGTTCCTGGGAACCTATTAGCAACAGCGGAGGTAGATGCGTGGTACCTAGAGGAAGGAGCTGCGTGTATTAGATTTCTTCCGGGAGCTGTCACACAGCCCGCGCTTTTTACTCGTTCATTATGGAGTCTAAAAGCCCTCTCTCCACCTCTGCACTGTAATGAGGCATTGGTTAGCAATGTGGTTGAACTGTCAAGTAACAGTCCACCAGATCTGAAGTCCAGTGAAGATGTGCAAAGAATTGCTACAGTGGCGTTATTACACAGTGCCTCCGAGCTCAAGGGCTACGAACTGGTCATTAAGCAACTGGTTGATCCAGATAATAATGAATGTTCAGTTCTGGGGACATGGCTCCCCAAGGAAACTTTGAAATTTTGGATATGAGAAGTGTCATTAACTGTTTCCATGGAAGAAATGTTCCATTAATGTGGATCTGGGAGCTAGACGTTCAACTTATTTCCAATGTGCACATTCCTCTTCATTAGCATTAGTCTTTCCCGACGGTTCTCGTTTTTCAGATATCAACTGCAAGGGGATAGAAAGGTAGAACTGGATACGAAAGTAGCTTTTAGTGCGTAATTTTATTGGTTCAAGAATGTTTTCCTCGAGTGGAAAACACACCGAAGGAATTTTAACTAAAAAATTATACACCAGGAAGGAATAAAATTGACTAGGGAACCTTTTTGGAATCTAGGAAGAAGGGGAGGAACAACAACCTAGCAGCCGGGTAAGGTTTCACCAGCTCTGTTACAGAGAGGTGTTCAAACGGTATATAAGGTACACAAGACAATTTTGCTCCCTTAAAACAATTGGGAAATATTTTCTTGTTTAATTTCAGGTTTGGAGCGATTTGGGATTCATGTAGACGTCCTTTTGTCTCTATAATGAATATGTACAAGAGACTCATGGCACACAGAGCAGGATTTAGTGCTTGCCTTCGTCAAAATGATAGCTCTTACCTGCTGACTTTGTTTTGCTATCCTCGTCACTTGAAAGGCCAAATAGACGAACGCTTGAAGAGGTTTTCTTCAGAGCATGGTATGCCTGCGCAAGGAGAAGGCGAGTCGGAACAACTGCTGTGTGATAAAGATAGGCTGTTTGTGCACCTTTCAGACGCGTTTATTGTACAGCCAGAGTATACCGAACACTTGTCCCTTGAGTAAGTGTTTCATGTTTTCATAGCTATGGCATGCAAATTAAACTTGAAATTCGTATTTACAGTCTATCCACTGATTTAGCCTTCATCACCATGCAACCGATGTCGATCGAATGATCACTCAACGATATGTTTTAGGCATTTGTCAGTTTTTCATGAAAAAGGAATAATCTTTCAATGCTGTCAGTTTGGCTAGTGTGTATCTTAAGAAGAAGCGATTGACGCGTGGAGATATATTCACAGTGAAATTAGGCTTTTTAGCAGAAGCGTATTACCTAGAACCGTCTAAATTCCAGCTATATGTTCAAAACAAAGCTGGGGATTTTTGCACAACCTAATTGACCAGTCAGAATCACGGAAATTTTTATGCCCTTATATACATCTAGGTAATGTTTTAATTTTTTCATGCAGTTTTAAATTACAACGATTATTGCATTTACGTTTTCGTCGTAGAAATGGAAAAGATGGTTCAAATGTGAATTCAAAGTTCTGCATTGAGGCCTGTGAAGGGAGCGAAGAATGAAAATATAGATTACTTCATGGAAAGTGCGCGCGTGCGGTGTTTACGCACGAGTTGTTGACGTATCAGAAATCGACGAGTGAGCGCAGCGAACGAGTGAGATTTCTGATACAAAACAACGAGTGCTTAAACACCGTACAAAGCACTTTCCAGGCTGTAATTTGTTAATTTTATACATACTGAGATTTTTCCGCGCTGAACAGGTTTGGTAAACATGTACACATAGCTCTCTCGTGTTCTATTGTTATAATGCCGGAAAGTACACAAAATGGAAGTACACGAAAATATCACGTTATTTCAAAAATGAAAACAACAGCAAAATGGTTGGAAGAAGACAATTCATACGGTAATTTTCCTGTCTTAAAGTAGTTTTAATCAGTTTAGAAATCGAATATCAAGAATTTTCACACAACAAGTACAAAAATAAAGTATTCGAATAAGAACTGAGGATATAAAACCACGCTAAAATCGTCTATTGCAAGGGAGGGCTACCTTCATCCGAAGAATCTAAAATACGTTTCACACGCTTGAAGGTGTGCTTTCTTGTTGCTGAGTTTGCATTAGGTGACTGATTTACTGTGTTTATGGAAATGTTAAAGTGTCCTCCATGAAAGACTGCCCCGCTAAATGCACTTGCTCCATGCATTGTAGGACTGTTTGGTGACGGAAAACTACAAGACAGAGTTTCAGCTTCACTCTCTGTAGCCAATGCTCGATGAAGTTTTGTAGCACGTTCAGTCGATCGAGGTCGCACTCAGTATTCTTGACATATTTTTTTGCTGTTGCTGAGATATGTGGCTATAATTGTTAATGCTTTGGACATTTCTGTGGCCTGAGAGCTGCATTATGTGACTAGGAGGTATGTCGCTGTCGTTTAGTTTTTGTATCATGCGTTTACGAGCGCTGTGATTTGTCAGTCGTTTACTTGAAAGGCCTCCTTTTTCCGCCATGGTTTTCATCAAACAGTTCAATTTTTTCTGACCCATTGCACTTGATTTAAACCACAGTTTAAATCAAAAGACGAAGGTCTTTTTGTGTAATTTATTCCGAGATAGTATGGCGCATCAGGTTTATTCATCGCGTCAGGTCGCTTTTCGGAATAAATCTTGTAAACGGCAACTGGATCTCTTTCAGGTGGACCGTTTGCTGCTGCAAAAGCCTTCGGTTTAACAGCTCTGACATTATGAGGTTCCGGCCCCCCGTTCTAGTTTTCGTTTGCCGTTCAGAATACTCTAAGTATTCAGTTCCGTCAGCTTCCATGTGAAGTTGCACGTCGCCCCAAGTCATCTGCCGATGTTCTTCACAGCCTCTCAAGCCAAAATGCACCGAATTAAAAAGCCACACTGTGTTTAGCAAAGCTTTGGCATTTGAGATTCCGAGTAAATTCTTTTCGTAAAGAATGTTTTCCTCCACATCAGTTAAAGCTTCAGCTGCGTTGGGTTTGTTCCCTTTTCCTTCTTTTTTTAGTTGTGTACTGCGAGCTTCCAGGCATTTTCTCGCTTGATCAAATACAATGTCTTCGATAATACTCGCCGAGTAGTTGCGCTCTTTTAAATACCGGTTGAAACTTGAAAACAACCCTCGAAGGCTTGATGGTTCATAGTCTTGGCCACCTTTTCTTTTCACACTAACAATGAATTCACTAACGTAGCGGTTGAGCTCTTCTGGTTGAATTTCTTCAATTTTTCTTTGTTCGTTTTTCTCCAGCAGAAATGTTGTAAGTAGCTTCACATCCCGCTGCGTTTTTGCTCGAGTGTTTTTGTTTTCTTGGTCGGTAATATATTCTTCGATGGGTTTATCCAAAGGTTTAAACCTACTGCCAGAACATTCAGCCATCAGTAGTTGTTTATCAGAATGTTTTAAACTCGTCTAGAAATCCCAGCGAGCGAGAAATTTAGAGCCGTAAAAAAGCTGGCGCCATCGACAAAGGGCCTCGACAAAGCTACTAGGTTCATTGAAAATGTTGATGCGTTTTGACAGCCGCTTTCTGATTGGACGAAACGGGTTTCCCACCTGTGAGAAAGTCGTTTCGCTGTTATCATTGGCTGCGAGAATTTCCGAACCGGGATCAATTCTATCTGTAAGTCTCAGTATATGTATGAAATTTCGTTATGTTCGTCATTGATTTTCGATTAAACAAAAGCCAGAGGTTTTCATTAATTTGGCTAACAATTAAGAGCATAGAGTTTTTGTCTCCAAATTGGTTGAAAAAGAGGAAAAGTGAAAAGATTTTCAGTTAAAAATTATATCAGCTGAACACCCGCATGGCGTTACTAACCGCGAACACTTTTATACAAGGATTTCCAATATTTCAGGTTTCGTCATAAAATTGAATTCTCAGATATGTTCTCTGGGAATTTGGAAAAGATTGTCTTTTTCGTAATATCGAAGAAACAGTGCGAGAAATGTTTTCGAAAAATGTTTTCGTTATCAAGGTGATTTTAGAGATGATTGGAGCAGTCGATTTAGTTTTTCTATTCAATCTTTCATGTGGTTTTCTAAATTTAGTACATAAAAAGATAATTCTATCATTTGGATTACAAATTACAAACCCCAAATCTTTCTTTATATAACAGCATTGTGGAAAATATGAATCATGCATATTGCTTTTGCTCTAACTACAGAGCAGCCGTACGAAGCGTTTGTGTTGATTGTCTCTTCTAATTTAGACGCCGTTTCTCGTATTTTTTTTTTTTTTTTAAATTTGGTCCCTTAGTCCAAGGCGAACTCACAGTCAGAGGTTGTCCATTTTTCCAGTGCGTCTTTTCCTGCATACTACCTACCGTCTTTTGCCGGAAAATATAGCTGATGGACGAGGCTTGAACAACAGATTAACAACTACTTATATATTATCGTTTATTTCAAGATTTGCACAAAGGCAGGTAAAAATACAATGGGAAAATTGTTCCCCACAAGGTATTAATCACCCTGAACTGTCCCTTCCCAGCTCCAGTATAAGAATTCTTAACCCAACTCAAGAATTCCCCGGCGAATTTACAGCAGGAGTAATGAAAAATATACAAACAGAAAAAAGGAAAAAAAAAAGACTAACCAAGTTCACAATTGCGACTGGTTATAACACGCCACATTTAGGAGAAATCAACGTAAAAGAACGGATATTACCTCCATTGCAGACGTGACAGACATCTGGAAAAGTAATAGGTCTCTAGCTTATTTTTGAAAGAAAAAAGTATAGTTTCTGCTATACGTCTTTCTATATGTCTTACCCGCCGTAAACTTTTTACTCGGGCCGTAAGGCGACTTCGGTAGCATTATCAAATTCTTTTTTCTTTTTGGGGTCGCGATGGGCCGAGAGATAAGACTTCGAGAGTTATTGTTCTCGGTCTCGTTTTTTGTACTCGCCTGGCACGAGTTAAGTTTTCGTTGCGTTATAAAATTCTTTAAATTCTCGGTCGCGTTCTTTGTACTCGGGCCGTGAGGAGTGTAAATAATATGCGAGCCAGCGAGGAATGCGAGGCAGACGTGCGAGGCATAAACTGCTAACCGTTAGGCTACCCGGGGAGCCATTTAAGCTAACCTGAGTGCTATTTAGGCTAACCGGAGTGTTTTTTATTTAGTTTTGTTTAACAGAAAATTTGGCAACTAAATCAGTCTATGACTCCGCGGGCCAAGATAGATAAAGATGTCTCACGTTTACTATAGAAAAACAATCATGTAGAAACGGTTCCTGTCTTCAAATGAAAGGTAAATAACAAATGCTTTCCCCTCAATTTCATTTAAAAATATAAACAGCGAAACATTGAAAAACGTACAAGGATATCGTACGCGTGATGCGTAACGTTACTCTAGATCATACCGGAATTACGATCCGTCATTGACCCGGCGTCACATACATATCAGGACCGTACAAATGGTTTTTGTCTCTAAACGAAAGGTGAAAACGTAAGGATTAAAGCGCGGGGATTATAAAAGGCATTCGTATGACAAATGTCGGTTTCCCCTGTATTTCGTTCTGACTGCAATAAATGCAATTCTATCGGGAGGTTACTTATTGCCTCACTATATCTCTGTATCTATCTATTTGGGGGATTAGCGACGCTGGAGGTTATCACTGCTAAAAGATTGTTGGCTTACGCACCACGCAGTCAAATATGGCCCGAGTTTAAGCTGAAAACAGCTTCTTGTTAAAATGATACTTTGTTGGTATAAATGTTTGCAAGTGCAACCCCAACATGATCAACAGAACTTTTATCGTAATCATAAATTTAGCCGAAAGGTGTTCGTGAAGAAGGCATTAATGGCCCGATCGAGATCGACCTCACCTCGTGGCCCCCCCAACCCCCCCCCCCCTTCCACCACAACCCTTCCACATTGTCAAGCGCTCACCTTATTTAATATAGAGAAGTGTTTTCAATCCAGCGTAAATGTGACAGAAATCCTCAAGACATTGATAAGTGAACAATTACTTTGAGTGTTTAGGTCGATGATCTACTAACATAAAACGAACATCATGGCTTAAGGAGGCTCGAAGCAGTTTTTTTGGACTTAGGGTGGAAGTTTTGAAATTACAATCTCGTATACAAGATAAACGTTGATCTCCTTCATACTACATCATAATTTCAACATATGATCAAAGTTAATTTTCTCATCGGTTTCCAAGCAACAGCTATTACCATAGCAACGGAAGCGCATAGCCTCTCATTTTAAACATTGTCAATTATCTCGAAATCTAGTCAGACACTTTATGACGAAACTTTAGGCATTTAAACTACTCAATCTAGACAACTTGTAGATGAAATTAGAAAAAAATCTGTAAGAGCATTTTCAAGTAAATAATGAATCAATTTTTATGGGGTGATTTTGTTTATTCCAGCATTTTTCACCAATATCTCTGGCAAAATAAAACTTGACACTTTGTCTTTTCTGTTAAAAGGTCATTGCTCATAGCAAAACATTCTAAATGTATATTGAGCTTCATGGGCGCTCCGATTTTAAGATATTTATGTTTGAAAACAGTTAAAATAAAGCGCAGATGAATGAAAAAGTTCCTACTTTGCATAAATCGAGATATCTTTAAAATGCCCCGGCAGATTATTCTGTTAAATTACAAGTGGTTAGAGTAACAATTCTTTTCGATATTCACGCAATTTTTAGGCTCAAGAACCGAAACCGGTGTTAGATAAGAAGGTTGAATCTTTGTCAAGTTTCAGTCATTATTCGCTTTCTCCGAACAAGAGTTTTATTTTGTTTGTCCCGGTCTATTCCACTGCTATTCACGTGCTGTGAATATTTATGATTACGTGAAGTCGTGGAAAAGGTACAATTTACATAAATATATGCTCCTGCTTCTCAAGTCTTCCATTGTAAATTTTACCTTTTACACGACTTTACGTTATGATAAATATTCAAAGCACGTGACTAGAAGTGAAATAGACCGGGACAAACAAAATAAAATTCTTGTTCGGAGAAAGCGAATAACGACTCAAACTTGACCACGATTCAGCCTTCTTATCTAACACCAATTTCGGTTCCTGAACCTAAAACTTGCGTAGATATCGAAAAGAAGTATTACTTTAACCGCTTGTAATTTAACGGAAAAATCTGTGGGGGCATTTTAAAGATATCTCGATTTATGCAAAGTAGGAACTTTTTTTATTCATCTGCGCTTTATTTTCACTGATTTTAAACATAAATATCTTAAAATCGGAGACACCCATGAAGCTCAATATACATTTAGAATGTTTTGCTATGAGGAAAGACCCTTTAAAAGAAAAGACAAAGTATCAAGTTTAATTTTGCCAGAGATATTGGTGGAAAATGCTGGAATAAACAAAATCACCCCATAAAAATTGATTCATTATTTACCTGAAAACGCTCTTACAGATTTTTTTTCTAATTTCGCCTACCAGTTGTCTAGATTGAGTAGTTTAAATCCCTAAAGTTTCGTCATAAAGTGTCTGACTAGATTTCGAGATAATCGACAATGTTTAAAATGAGAGGCTATGCGCTTGCGTTGCTATGGTAATAGCTGTTGCTTGGAAACCAATGAGAAAATAAACTTTGATCATATGTTGAAATTATGATGTAGTATGAAGGAGATCGAAGTTTATCTTGTATGCGAGATTGTAATTTCAAAACTTCCACCCTAAGTCCAAAAAAACTGCCTCGAGCTTCCTTAACTAAATCATTTTTGTTCACAAGAATTGAAAATTGTTCTTATTTCAACTGATTAAAAAATTATTATGGTGAATGTCAAACACCGACTTGATTTCCTTTTATTACTATTTTTCGTTTATACAAGGTTTCATGGAACTGGACCATCCGAGAAAAGCTTTCCTGTTGATGTTGACTTTAGCCGCCGCGACTTACATGTGGAGTTCTCCAAACGACAGGAAGATCAGGACACGATAGAAATGTTGGGCACGGTGTTTTTTTTAAGGTCTCCAGCTCAGGTATTTTTTTAAGAACTGAAGAGACCAATGCTGATAGTTCCAGGTTGGTCCACGCATAGTTATTTGAGGGACTGGTTATGAAACTTTGCCATGAAAACAATGGTGCTGCAATTTATGTTGGAAGGGCCACGACAGTGCACAATCCTTTGTTTGAATGTTCACACTACAGTTAAATATCTTAACACGAACGTTTCTACTGGTCAGTTGCACCAACACATTTCAAAATCTATTGTCGTCTTTGCACTGTCAAGGCCAAAAATGCTAACAAAAACATATAACAAAGAAATTTGTCGGGCTTCATAACTATTGCCTTTTATTAACTATGGTCCACGGAGCTTCGTAGGTCAGTTTGTTTTCGCCAATCGTCATGATCAGCAATAGAACCTTTAAAGGTTTCTTACAAACACGAGAACTTTTGTCAAATAAATTGCTTAGAGTATTAATTTGGCATATTTGTGTAAATTCCAAATTGAAGTTATTATAGCCTGTTCCAGGCGTTCAGAAAATTGCAACGTATTTATTGTAAGAATACACAGATAAATGAAGGAAAACGCGACTCCATGTCAGAAACAGCTCTCAAATGTCGTATACCAAACATTGTGCGGTGCATGGTATTTGCAATGAAGTATTTTTAAAAGTTCTCGTGAATTGAAACTTTAAGCCAATTTTTTGTTTTGCCTGGGGGCATACAAATTATCTTTGGTGTATTTCTTCCCTGCACGCGACATCAAGGGAAAGTTTATTTCACTGTCCTATTTGAATTCGAGGTGACAGTTCGTGGATGTGTCTGCGACCAATTGTCAATTTTTTACTACAGTCGAGCCAGGTGAAGCGTACCTCCCCCCCCCCCCCCCAAGATCCTATTTATGAATCTATTACTTGAAAATTGATCCCGTTAGTCGTCTCAAGAATTCAAGTCAAAATTCTATTTCTGATTGGATTTAACGAACAATGCATGGCCTGATATACCAAGTGGAACGTGCTCTGAAATGGCGGCAAGGAACCAGAGAATCAGAAACCCGGAAAACCCCCTCTCAAAGCATTCAGAGCGAAAATTCTTGATTTTGTGTAATAGCAGATTTCTCGTGATTTGCAGTAGGCAAATTCGCTCTTTTCAACCGGGTACAGTGTAAGTGGGTCCTGTCGTCGCGTAAGCTTACTAATGATCACCAGCACTAAATGGACATTTTACGACGTTTATACTTGCGTTTATTCCGTTAGTTATTCAAAAATCTGAAAAAAAAGATTGGACGCGTTTTATCATAATAAGCAGTTCTCTTTTTGAGGTATATGCAATATAAGCGAAAAGTATGCGAACTCACAGTGAAAGATGTTCACTTCAGTTGACCTTCGACAATGGCAATGACCCTCGGCACACGTTTTTCGCTATTCTTGGCGGTATAATGAACAGTCTGTTGAAATATGCAACAATTTTTCATGCCACAAGGAGGGTAATGTTATACATGAAAGATAAACTGGACGTTTTCAGCCTGACTCATTTGCAAGCGCTTGACTTTGTGCTCTTGATCGCATGAAATGACCAAATTTGCATAATGGAGTATATGAACGTGTCGTCAACATGCGAGAACGGTTTGAGCGAACGAACTGTTTCAAATGTACTGTAGTTTGAATTTTACAGGCTATTGCTTTTATGCAATAAGAATCGATTTTAATTTGAACATTGATCCGTGCAATTTAAAATGAATGAATGAATGAATGAATGAATGAATGAATGAATGAATGAAAATGAATGAATGAATGAATGAATGAATGAATGAATGAATGAATGAATGAATGAATGAATGAATGAATGAATGAATGAATGAATGAATGAATGAATGAATGAATGAATGAATGAATGAATGAATGAATGAATGAATGAATGAATGAATGAATGAATGAATGAATGAATGAATGAATGAATGAATGAATGAATGAATGAATGAATGAATGAATGAATGAATGAATGAATGAATGAATGAATGAATGAATGAATGAATGAATGAATGAATGAATGAATGAATGAATGAATGAATGAATGAATGAATGAATGAATGAATGAATGAATGAATGAATGAATGAATGAATGAATGAATGAATGAATGAATGAATGAATGAATGAATGAATGAATGAATGAATGAATGAATGAATGAATGAATGAATGAATGAATGAATGAATGAATGAATGAATGAATGAATGAATGAATGAATGAATGAATGAATGAATGAATGAATGAATGAATGAATGAATGAATGAATGAATGAATGAATGAATGAATGAATGAATGAATGAATGAATGAATGAATGAATGAATGAATGAATGAATGAATGAATGAATGAATGAATGAATGAATGAATGAATGAATGAATGAATGAATGAATGAATGAATGAATGAATGAATGAATGAATGAATGAATGAATGAATGAATGAATGAATGAATGAATGAATGAATGAATGAATGAATGAATGAATGAATGAATGAATGAATGAATGAATGAATGAATGAATGAATGAATGAATGAATGAATGAATGAATGAATGAATGAATGAATGAATGAATGAATGAATGAATGAATGAATGAATGAATGAATGAATGAATGAATGAATGAATGAATGAATGAATGAATGAATGAATGAATGAATGAATGAATGAATGAATGAATGAATGAATGAATGAATGAATGAATGAATGAATGAATGAATGAATGAATGAATGAATGAATGAATGAATGAATGAATGAATGAATGAATGAATGAATGAATGAATGAATGAATGAATGAATGAATGAATGAATGAATGAATGAATGAATGAATGAATGAATGAATGAATGAATGAATGAATGAATGAATGAATGAATGAATGAATGAATGAATGAATGAATGAATGAATGAATGAATGAATGAATGAATGAATAATCCATTCATTAATAGAATCTAGAGGCGTACGCTTGGCCTGGCTCAACTGTAAATCGTCGAACTGGTAGCGGCGACGCAAAACATCTACTTTCTCAGATCACACAGCTTTAAAAAAATAGTCTGAAATGTTAGTTGCCTCCTTTTCAACAACTGATGGTTTGTTTTATCCTCGCTTTTACAGTTACCTTCTGATTCAAATTTCACGAACAATTTCCATAAACAAGGAGAAGTACGAGTAAGTATTTTACATTATATGATGAAATATATCAAAGATCATGAATTCAGTGTACCACCGACAAAAAGGAATAACGTAGGTTACAACATTACGTTAGTACAAATCGGTTTTGGTATTCAAGAATAACCATTTCTGAAAGGTATTCTCTTTAAACAAAATGATATGTCACTGAGTTTTCAGATTTTCAACGTTTCTGTGGATTCGCCAGTACTGTGTGAACGGTTTTGCCACTGACAGAGCCTGAGAAACGGCTTTCAAAAGTAGCTGCTAAACTTTAAAATAGCCACACTCGTAATATATGAACAATTGTAGCGGTTAAAATGTATAAGATTTATCTGCGTAACGTCGTCCTTTCATGTCCTTGTAATCTCTTTTTAATGTGTGAGGCATATATTTAGTTACTGTGAATCAAACTAAGATTTTTGTAATAGCCTGTTGTATTTTGTTGCAGAGCTCACAAGTTTCCACTTTGCAAAAAGGACCCGAACAGAAACACCCATCGTCCACCAGAGATAGCTTGAAAGTGACTCTCCTTGGTAGCGAGTGGGGCTCGTCAGCTGGTGGTTTGTCAACATTTAACAGAGAACTTGCTATTCACCTGTCACATCATCCTGAAGTGAAAGTATCTCTCTTAGTTCCTGAGGGTGCTTGTCAAGACAAGACAGAAGCTCAGAGTTATGGCATCACTGTTGTTGACGCAAAGGCACGCGCTGGCTACGAGGAAACTCTTGATTGGCTGAGCTTTCCACCTCAAGACCACAGAATTGATGTCATTATTGGCCATGGTGTGAAGCTTGGTCGACAAGGACAAGTTATAAGAGACTCTGCCCAGAATCTCAATTGCAAATGGATTCAAGTGGTACATATTAATGCGGAAGATCTTGGCAAGTACAAAAGCTATCCTCAGGCTATAGCAAAAGGTGAAAAGAAACACCAAAACGAACTCGATCTCTGTAAACTTGCCGATGTTGTTATGCCTGTTGGACCAAGATTAGAGGAGGATTACACCTCGTATCTAGGACGCATCAAGAAAGATATTTTTCCAGTCACTCCAGGACTTTTTGAAAGCGAATTTGGGGACTTAGAGCAACGTGGTAAAGAAAATTCAATTTTCAAAGTGTTGTTGTGTGGTCGTGCTGATGACGAGGACTTCGAACTGAAGGGATACAACATCGCTGCAGCAGCATTTGCTGATGACTGGCTGAAAAAGAAACGTTATCATCTTATCTTTGTGGGTGCCCCCGATGGAAAGCAGAAAGATATTCAAGAGAAGCTACTCAACTGTGGTATCGCTAAAAAGCAGTTGTTTGTAAGAAAGTCTATAGAGAGCAGGGAGAAGATGAGGGACTTATTGTGTGAAGTAGATCTCTCCATCATGCCGTCCAAATCAGAGGGATTTGGTCTTGTTGCCCTTGAAGCCTTGTCAGCTGGTTTGCCCATTCTTGTTGGTTGTAATTCAGGATTTGCTCGAGCATTACAAGACATACCTTTCGGTGACACATGCATAGTTGATTCGGATGAACCTAAAGAGTGGGCAGAAGCAATTGTAAATGTTCGCCTCAAGGATAGAAAAAAGCGGCTTGAAGAGGCCAAGGCACTCAGAGAATCCTATAAAAAGCGTTACAGTTGGGAGGAACAATGCAGAGGCCTTGTGAACAAAATGTGGAGAATGCTTGATGGTAAAGCTTCAATTTCATGTCCGTCTTCCTTTCATTCTCGAATGAGTAAAAAGTAAAAGTTCAGGTCGAAATCCCGTTACTTTTTGTAGCTAATTTCTATTTACCAAGGTATTACACTGTAGATACCATGTAGTGTCGAAATTCTTCAACATAATGTTCGATTTAATATCTCCTAGGACGTTGATACACTTTTGCTGGGATTGATTGACAAGTGACAACACAGTGCAAACTACATTGCCTTTTATTGACTGAATTATTTTAGTTTTTCTGCTTGCAACTGGCAATAGTTGCCATAATTTCTTTCACTTTATGGAAGTTTTATTCTAGATTTCTTTTCTGTCCTTAAGTCCTCTTATTACAAGGCTCGATGTATATTTGTGGGTTAGTTTGTTCTCATGACTCCTAATTTTTCAGGAGAGAAGATCCAGCAATCTTCTGCCTAGTAGCGTCCAAACGTTCAATTCATAGAAAAATATGCTGGGCCGGTTTAAAACCTAAGGTGCGTTGAGGTAGGTAATGTTAACTTTGTTTCGAAAATATTTTTGCACTTTTTGTATGATTTGCTGATATGTTGGTTACATTTTTTGGTTTTTGAGAAAATAGAGAAGAAAGAAGGACCTCTGATCAAGGTTTCGACTGTACGATATCATCTTTTGAAACAACAAAAAAGCATTTGGCGACTGACGTTCGTGTCGCGGTGTTTTTTAAAGATAGAAACACAAAAACTGGTAGTCGCGAATTATGAGCTTTTAATAGAGTACTATGAACCCTGTATGTTGTTTATATACACATAACTAAGTCATCTCTTATCTTCGAATTTTTCATTTACACAATCAAAATAATGAATAAGTTCTTTAAGAAAAAATTGTTGTGCGACCTGACCTGATTTTTTTTTGCTAGAAAATAACTGTCGAATCTTCAAAAGGAACAGCTGTTTTCGTTTTTGTTTTCAGATCAGTTATTGATAATTCATTCACTGGTCATACAGTCTCTCCATGATGACCTGCTACCAAGCTGTGACAAAGGTTCTACTCATGACAGACTTGTGGAACGGAGAGAAAGGTTAAACTGACATAGAACCTGTTAAATTTACTGCTTGCATTCCAACAGTTCGCCACCGTTACTCTAGTATGATTCATCGACAGTAATTTTAGAAAAATTCGAATGTCTTTAACCCTGATTCAGATTCAATAATCAAAAGACCTCCCCCCCCCCCCCCCCCCCCAATCCTTGTCACTTTGTCAGAAGCCACCTGGCATTCTTTGGCGATACTTGTCAGGGTCGTAGCCAGACTTTCAGCTGAGGCGGGGCAAGTGCTGTTGGAGCAGAAGGCGCGAGCCTTGACTGGAGTTTTGGGGCATTCTCCCAGAACATTAGCTGTCTCTGTGGCTGCGACTCAGGGGTGTGGTTGGGGAACATTTGATTATCGTTTAAAGAGTGAACGGCCGCACCACTCCTTCTTCGTTGTGGCCGCTTGTTTTTCTCTCCGTCTTTCGACCAGTTTAGTTTCTTTTGTACATTTATCGTTTATGACAGGAATTGGAGAATTTGATATGAACTGAATTATAGTTTATCCGTCTTTGAATTATGAGCTCAAAGGTCATGTCTCTATTACGAGTTTTGTGGCCTTTGCCTATTCTCTTTTTTTGTGAATTTGACCTCTTGTTTTTTCTTTTTTGCGACTAATATGCTTCTTTTACCGCTTGTGGGTTTATCCGGTTCATTTAAATGCGTGATATTTCTTGCAGTCTTTCTTGTTGACATTATTGTTATGGGATATGATCTAAATCTTTGCTTCGACCGTACAATAGCCTAATTATCTTGCAAGTTTCTGGAAAACTTTTTGAGTTGCTCTTAACACAGCCTCATGGTTCTTTCGGCATAAAAGGCGTAGTCGCAAAATGGACAGAACAATAGGTCAAATTATATTTAAAATAAAAGGAAAGCCACAGAACTCATAATAATGAAATCAGTGACTATCGAGGTCGACTGTAATTGAAGCAAGCGACGGTTACCCACAGCATCTTATTCAGTATTACCAATACTCCAATTCCTAGTAATACTGTAGAAAGCCGCCATGAATGTACACAAGAATCCACAAGAAGCTAAATGGTAGAAAAACGGAGAGAAAAAGCGGCAAACACGGAGAAGGGGTCGTGTAGGCCTTCTTCCTTTTTTAACCATAGCCGTTATGGCTGTTGGTTATGATGCATGGCGACAGAAATAACGACTTTAATTAACGTGGTCGGGTTTGGATGACTGCGAATTACCTTTTCGAACTTTCCAAGTTCTCCCATTCCAACCTTGTTTGAAAATGTCTGTTGCCACACATTTCATTTTAAACAAAGAATCATTCGAAGTTTCTCATGAATTTGCTCATCTTATGTGGGTTAATCTTTCAGGACGCAATCGCAAATGATTTTTGGAAATTATTTTTTCATCTAACCGAGTATTTTTTTTATTTCTGGACAAAACTTAGGCGATGCAAGTGCCTCGTCTTGTCTCATGCTTGCTACGGTCCTTAGATTTCCAGATTTCAGATTTTTTTTATTTATGCACTATTTCAAAAGTTTACTACAAAAGGAAATTACAATACATCACAAAAGTAACATAAAGACAACATTAAATTACATAAATATCAAAGGTAAAATGTGCGCAGTGACCAAAGGAGCTTAGGCTTTCGAGTTGGTCACTGCCACGTGCAGCTAACTGGCGTATAATGTGCAACTAACTAGAAGAACAGAACAAAAGACAAGAATAATAAGAGTGCATAGAATCATACTACCATTTTTACATAAAAACAATAGAAATGATAATTAATAATGAGGGCAGAGAAATCAAATGCTCATCGGGTATTTAAAAGATACAATTTGTATTGCTTGTAGGAGCTATTATATAGGAGTTTTTTTTAATTTAGAGGGAATTTTTCCCAAATTTTAGACCCAGCAAATGAGAAAGTGGCAGCTCCATAATTATTCCTTATCCTCCGCCGATGAAAATTAAGGTTCGATACAAATCTGGTGTTGTAGCTATGAACTTCAGAGGCAAGAGTAAGGGTTCCTTTGAAAATCATGGGGACGTTAGTAGTATTGTTAGTAATTTTTAAAAACGTTTTAATTTAATATATTTTAAAGTATTGTAGATATCTAAATTACATGAAAAAAAATATTCTAAAGTATTGTAAATACATGTATTATAATGTATTTTGACTTAAATATTATAAGTATATTAAAAGATATTTTCACCTCTTTTAGAACGTCAAAAGAATTTAGAGAGAAAAGAAATTCTTGCTATTTATTTCTTCAATATATATATATTATATGAAAAAAAATGTATTCTAAAGCGTTGTAAATACATGTATTATAATATATTTTGACCTAAATATCGTAAATATATTAAAGTATATTTTGACCTCTTTTACAACGTCCAAAAACTTCAGCGAGATAAGTAATTATTGTTTATTTTTTTGTTCAATTAACCGCGCGCAAATTAAAAATAAATAAATAAATAAAATAAAACATTACGAAAAGGAAAGAAAAAACTTAACAGAAAATGACGGGGAATTATTAGGTGAAACCGTAGGGCTTAAAGTATAAGGCTTCCTCGTGACAATGGTGTTACACAAATGGAAAAAAGGTGTTTAAACTGTCAGACGGTAGATACAGTTAAGAATGGATTTTTTTTTTTATAAATGATGTACAGTTGAAGCAAGCGGATCAATAGACAGCTCAAGAAATTACGTCAAAAGCCTAGTTTCCATATGCGCGTAACTTCGTCGCAAACAATTATAATGGCTTGATCGCAAACAGTTTGCATAAATGGAAACGTCTTTTACGTTCATCCCCGTCCAGTCGCCGATGATCACCAATGATCGCAAACAAGACGCAATATATAGAAAATTTTTATCTCTACGTGTTGTTTACCACAATCAACAACGCTAAAACGAGGAAAAATCGAAAGGAAAAAAGTGGCGTTCAGAGCAAAACTGGTGGTCTATCAAACAATGGCACAGTCCAACACAATCCGTAGAGCGTATTTCGCGCCCTTTTCCACGATGTCACGAAATGAGGTTGGGTAAAGCAATCACGCATATGGAAAATAGAATCGGAAACACAATCAGAAAAAAGTGATTGGGCCATCGTTGTTACGTGTATATCGGAACCAGGCGTAAGGTTATAAATGACGATAAGTAAACACGTTAAAAATTACTGTATATGTTTAGGGCTAGATTAAAAGAGGAAAGAAGAAACAGGGTTTCACCTGTTAGTTAAGTTAGCAAACATTGAAAATTCCCAAGTTAGTCAACTACTATGACAGGTGATTGCATGCCCAGATAACAAGAGCTACTGTAATTTCAGTGTCACAATAGCCTTAACGTGACATCGAAATTATTTATAAGGATAAAAGTTTCTTAGTTGGAGGGAGAAATACAAAAGATTTTTGATTAACAATTACTTAACCGAACTCATTTTCTTGTCCATTTGTGTCTTGTGTGGGTTTTGGATATTCAGATCGTTGTTTTTACTTCTCTTAATTCTAAATCTCGTTGGAGACGCTTTGAATGAATAAAAAAGAGTGTTCCAATAATTATTTGTTAGAAATGTTTTCTTACGATACAAAGGTCATTATATAGAGGATATTGCATAACTGCGTGGAGATACGAAATTTCTCTTCGAGTGTTGAAAAATATTCGCGAACGAGTGAAATATTTTTCAACACGAGAAGAGAAATTTTTATCTCCAAGCGGCCATGTAATGTTCTATTTATTATATATACACCAATGAAATACTAAACCATTTCATTTTCGATGCGAAAGGCGCGAGTTATTATGCAACCATGGTAACGGGGTTATTTTCACGTGTGAAGATATCGCGCTTTCGCGCGAAAGCTCACCTGGTATTTTATTGGTGTTTATATAATAAAAACTGTCATTTGCACAGTTAGAGCTTAGGACTGGGGCACCTGTAGTAAAATGTTCTTTTGCATAATTTCAGGATTATTCAAAGTCATTAAATTTGTCTACCATTGTCGAACTAAACTCATGGTTAGACTGAGGAAAGAAAATTTACGGAAAGGTAAACGTTCTCCATAAAAAGGTCTTTTCGTACAGAGAAGACCAAGTCTCAAAATAACCGTAAATGTATATTGAAATGCGATCCTTTTTCAAATCAACCTCTTCTTCCCGACGTTCTCGTGACCCTCGTTGACGTGGCTCGTATAATCGCTAAAGTCCAAACGATAAGTATCCTAAACTATGAGTGGTCTGTTTGTTACCTTGTTTGTTGCCTTGGTTACTTCCTTCGCCTTCTTACCATTCTCGACCCCAGAGTCGCTCGGCTTTGACTACGTCATACGCCGTCAGTCATGCGCAAAAGGGAAGAGCTCTGGAGTCGAGAATGCCTTCTTACCTGCCCTCGTAGTCTGGGCATGGAATCACCTCTGAGTAGTGGTTAAGTACCTTTGGAGTATTTTAGTATTCGCTCACCTTTGTTACCTCTATTAATGTCATAGAGGTTAATAATTATTTTTGCAATACTAAACAAAAAAAAATTGTGATTTCTCATTTCCCATTCAATTTTTCCATACCTCATTCTTTAATCCCTAAAACTGTTTCCAGTTCTTTATTTTAGTAAGTATCGCGGTGGACAAATATTTTTCTGCAGTTAAATGTGATTATAGGACTGGTTGCAATTGGTGCGCTACGAGACATGTTAGGAAAAAATGGACAACAATTTTTATTTTAACATAAGACATGTTTTGATCATACTATGATCATAATCATTTGCGAGTAAAATTACAGCAGATTTGTATAATATATAGAAGCGTGTAGCAATAAAATTACAAGTGTTTAGAAAGTGAAACTGAGATAACGCTAATTAGCCAAGGAAAAAAAAAGGGATACCAAACGTGGCAAAGAACAGAATGCGCAAGAGATGAATTTAGGAGAAAGGGTTAAATTAATAGGACAGAGCTGTTTGTTTAAAATAAGTTTTCCCAAGGAATGTGTAGGGATTCCTTGATCCTTTTTGAATGCTTGAATCGAGAAACATGCAGCGGAACAAGGTTAAATGCTCAGAAATACGCTGGGAGACGGTTTGTGGCTGGTTTCTCCAACGAACTCAATGACTACATCTTGAACGAAGCTTAACAGAACACGTTGCGAATCTTCAAAGATGAAAAAAGGACAACTTAACGGTCAAGATTATTTTCAGTGACGTGTAAGTGGTTTACGTAATCTGTACCGTGCCACATTCGAAACTGATGAACAGCATGGGGTAATTTGAAAAAATGAGTTACTATTTTTTTTTCTCTCTCTTTTTTTACGATTTTCATTAACCTTAGGCACATATTTTCAATATCAAGCACTACTTACATTACTTACAAAGTTACAATACTTATTACACTAAATGTATAAAACATGCTTTACTTACAATACCAAGAATAATGCTTACAATACTTAGAATAACTACACTACTTACAACTTGTCACTTTACTAATAATATTTACAGCGCTTACAATATTACTCATTACTTATTGTAATAATGAATTGTACTAAATCTTGAGGGAGAATTCGGAGAGCGTTGGGGTTTTGGGTCCTTGTGATATCTGGCATATAATGTGACTGGGAAAAAGGATTTTACGAAGTACTGAGGATGACCTAGCGACTCTTATTCATGAGTATTTGACTAGGGACAGGGCGTCTCATTTTTTCCTTAATCTGGAACAATTTAAAGATTGTTGCAAAGCTTGTTCAGATGTATTGCTGGCAATTCGTGATCATGGAAATACCAAATTTCAAAGAATAATCAAGGAATCCCGGCACCGCATTCATTTCATCTCTTGCGCATTCAGTTTCTTGCCTGTTTTGGCATCCATTTTTCTGCTCCTTTGCTAATTGGCGTTATCTTTTTATTTTTACACACTTTTATTTTATTGCTACACGCCTCTATCATTAATTCAAATCTGTTGCAATTTTACTCGCAACTGACAAGTGACAAGTGCAATTATGATGCTGCTATAGACAATATCTTTACTAGTAATAATCAAAGATTAGAAAGCGCGTTCGATGATCTCGATCCCAAGTTCTCTCTCCTTTGCCAATTTGGTGATGATATCATCCGCCCCTCCAATATCTGCGGGGGATGCCAGATACGTGTCCCAAGATCGGTTCATTCACTGAATCAACGTTGTCCCATAAAATCTCGACTCCGATCAGCAAGACATTCACTCATTCCAATAATACACAGGTCAATTTGTTTTTTATTTTATGCAACAACCAAACTGACAAATATTCCACCCGGGTTCATTTTCAATACAATACAATACAATACAATACAATACAATACAATACAATACAACACAACACAACACAACACAACACAACACAACACAACACAACACAACACAACACAACACAACACAACACAACACAACACAACACAACACAACGCAACGCAACGCAACACAACACAACACAACACAATACAATACAATACTTTATTGATACTCCCCATAGTGGTTTTTCAGTGACAATTTACAATACATAAATAAATATTAAAAATGATAATCAGTTTAAGTAAAAACCAGCTAAAATTTGGTGAGGGGGTAGCTCATCGTAAACAGTCTTTCAGAGTTTTCATCGCAAGTTTTTATGTGGAAAGCTCGGTTTTCGCAGGACCTAAGGTTGGTGGCAAACCGACGATAAGTTGTTTTTGTCATTAATATTTTTTTGTTACCAAAGAGTGAACAGCTCATGTTTTCCAGGACGAATTACAGATAACAAGTTACAGTCTCTCATAGAAATGACTGACAAGCTTTTTTGAGTTCAGAGTGCAGCCTATTATGTTTAGAGATCAAACGTGAACTATAAAGCTTTATCCCACTTGTCCTTCCTTGACACAAAAAAGCACTCATCCGAAATTCGAGAATCAAAACAAAAGAAAAACTCATTCAAACAACGCTCAGTCAAGTTAAAGTAACCTACACGAAAAAAAAGGTAGTTCTACAGTGCCGAAGATACTGTCTGCATATATAGTAGAGACTTTAATATGCTGTTGTAATTATAAATGTTAATGTATGCATACCGATCCGTAATGGATTATCAGTAAGGTATAACGAAGCCGTAATAAGCGGTCTTTTAATCGCCTTAAACTTCAATGAAGCTTCGAGTGTTTTAAATCCAAGATGCTGACTGTTAACTCTTTACAGTCGAACTTATCAATAATCCCCTGTCCAAGTTTGAGAACTGCTTTATCGTATATAAACGTTTACGTGGACATGTTGCTTATTTATTAAAGTTTACTTACGTTGAATGGCGGGATTCTTCGTGGCAGCTATAAAACGTTAAACTGAAGGAGAAAGAACCTTAACCGTGACCGCTATTTTTAAGAGTGGGATAAGCCAACTCTCCCCATGCGGGAATTGAAATCATTTCATATTTTTACGAAATCTCCTTGAAAGAGCATTTTTAACAACCGAAACTTTTAAACTGATCTTTTTTAAAATATAATGACATCGTAGTTTAACCATTATTTTTTGTATCTTTTAATAAAACATTGAACACTGATGGTTACTGGTAAAATAATATTATTATTGCGCTGCCCCCGAAAACAAAAGTAATAACTTACTTTTGCTTGATGAGTTTTTTTGGTAACAGGAACACAGTCGATGGGCTTCTGGCACGCTTATTATTAGACGCTTCCTAATCGGGGCGTTCTGCATGTTCCTAAGCGCGAGAAATCGAGAAACGCGGTTTTATGTCGGTTCCATCTTGAAACGTCATACGTGACGTCCCAATACTGTCCATCATGCCCAGCGTGCGCGTTTCGTAGCTCGAGAAATCGAGAAAATAGGTTGTATGTCGGTTCTATCTTGCAACGTCACAATAGCATCTTGACGTCCAGATACGGTAATATTAACATGATTTATTCAACCCAGCTAAGTGCCTAAAGGCCTAAGAAAATGTTTCTCCTTAGGTTCCTAAATTTCCCAATCCTAATTCCAAAGAAAGTCCAGATTCCCATTGATCAGTAAAAGTCCCTTAAAAAACGACAAAACATCCACACTAGATTTTTTCCATGGCGTCAGCACTTTTCCCCTTAACCCGGCTTCTTTTATTTTAAGCTGTCAATCAATCTGCGCGCTAAACATAACTTCCGGTTGCTCTTTCAAAATTTATTTTAGAAAAAGGAAGGAACAGAAAATAATCTTTAACACTTTCCCCCTCCAGGATTTACTTTTCATTGAAAATTCAACACTTCGATCGGTTTCTTTTACAAATATAAGGAAAATTGTTCAAATGTTAACTTCAAATGTTCAAATGTCAAATGTTCAAATGTTTAATCTGTCAGATTTAGACTTAAAATCTGTGACTAAACAAATCGTGAACTGTTCTAATGTTCCTCCAAGTGTTCATGGTGCACTGTTTAGCTAACGTCACTCTTCCGTCAGGTCACTTAGTACTCTTCAGATTCCAGCGGTGAAATTCTGGAAATTGGTCTTCGTTTCACGACTCCTTTAGTTCTAACGTCTACGACTCGTACCAATCCATCTTTGCCAGGATGCACTGCCTCTATTCGTCCAAGTTTCCAATCCCGTCTTGGTGCGTCTGGGTCAATTACCAACATCAAGTCCCCCACTCTTAGGTTCTTTGAAGGTTGGAACCTTTTTTGCCGGGATCCAATACTTAGCAAGTACTCTCGCATTCATCAAACGACCCAGAGCAATTACAAAGAGTTATAAATGAAGAACTTGGAAATTTTTTAAAATGCTGTGCAGCAAATAAGCTATCAATTAACTTCAAGAAGACCCATCATGTGTTAATAACCTCGCCTAGGAAGAAAGTTGATATTCGAGTATCGGCCTGTGACATAGATCAAAAATCTAAAATCAAATACCTGGGCGTCTTTATCGATGATTAGGGGTCTTAAGCAGCGACGACGACGACGTCAACGAGAACGTTAAAAAAACAATAGTTTTAATTAGCAAAACACTGGCTCTGCACGTGCATTATACACTTTGGTACATTTCTTTGTCGTCCTCTGCAAAACGACAACGTGAAATGACCAAATTTCAGGTTTTATGAAGAACGTGAACGCATGATGATTAATTTTCCTTTCTCTTTCTGAACTTTAAAGGCGCCCCTACGACGTTAGCTCCTCGATAATTCGGCTACTTTGCACAAACTGAGAGAGTATAAATCATCGCGAATTTATTCAGAGGACGCGAAGGTTATTTTTTAAGTTTCGTCGTCGTCGTCGTCGTCGTCTCTGCTTAAGGTCCCTATTGTCTAACATGGGATGCCCCGCTCCAGTACACTAACAACAAAATTACAAAAAACATTGGAATTTTATATAAACTTAGATACTATGTCTCTATGAACACGCTTAAAAACAGCTATACTATACGCTCATATATCCGTATCTAAATTACAGGTTAATGAGCTGGGGTACTGCATGTCAAACAAAATTAAAAAAAGATAAAAATAAGCCATAATAACTGCCTTCGCTGCATCTTCTTTGTAGACAAAAGAGAAAATGCAACACAATACTTTACACTAATAGAAATCCTTAAGCTAGAGAACATTTTTAAGTTGAAAATTGGTTCCCTTGTGCATAAATTACAAAAAAATAAAAAAGAAACACCCCCTGCACTCCATGATCTTGTTTCCCTAGCTTCTGATATTCATAGATATAATACCAGATTTGCCACTAGTCAAAACCTGTACAGACCGTTTTCTAGAACTAATTATTGTTTAGCACGGTTAAGAGTAGTTAAGTGTCTGCCTTACAATGTTTTTAAGAAGAAATACAAACTTTTTCTACTTGATAGCCAAACATAAATAATATATAAAATTTAGCGTATACTATAAACTTATGTATTCGTTGTAAACACTTTTTTCCTTACTGTATTTTCCTCCCTCAAGCCTAATTTAACTAGCAGAGCTCTTCAACCAGTGTTACAAATTCTACTTCCCCTTATTTTATTTAACTGCACAGAGGTAGTGGCCAACACGAAAGCCTTACTCCTTTGGCCACTACGCACTTCTTCCCTAGAAGGTAAAATCATTCAATAAATTGCTCTGCATGTTTAATTTTTCTTACTATAGAATATATTGTATTTCGCTCGAACAAGTGTGAATAAAATTGAATTAAATTGAATTACACTTATTGTTATTGTATCTACCACGGGAACGACAATAACCCCTTTTTCGACAATAACCTATTGTTTTGCAACTATACTAACAGGTTCCCATAATCTTAACATGATTTATGCAACTCAGCTAAGTGCCTAAGGGCCTAAGGCGACGCACTATAATCTTTGATTACTACTCGTTTTAATGTTAATTTTTGGTGTGATTTAAGGGGCACGATTTTCTGAGACAGTCACTGAGGGTTGATCCCAATTTGAAAACTGCGTTTTTGTTATCGTATCGTCAGACAAAACCATATTGATTAAACATGAGTTAATAGGTAAAACACCTGCCCTCCTTCTTTTTCTCATTTTCATATTTTTCTTCCTCGCGTGAGCTCAAAGAGCATTCGTGACTCAACAGGACTACGCGTGACCAAACCGTTTTCATTACTTTGACGGTTCAGTTTTGGTGGGATTTATAGGGGTACGCTCTTACAGGTAAAATACATGTCCAGCAACCACTTTTTCTTATCTCTTCGCGTTAGCTTAAAGAGCATTCCCATTTCGTGACTCACCAGGACATCGCGTGACTGAGTGGCCTAACCGCGGCGCGGAAGACTAAGTACTTCCGTCTGCGCCCCAGTAATTCGGTCAGCTGCAACATCAAACATGGCGTCTACATTTGTGGAGAGTTCGCTTGCGTTAAATCGCCTTTTCAGACACATATCTTTGAAGTTTTCTCCAGAGGAATCGGAAGATGTTGTGGAGTCTTCTAAAAGGATTTTTGGAGAGCAATTTGATTCGCTAGATAATCAAGATCTGCTCTCATGTTTGAACCTTTTGTGCAAGCTTCGTTATGTGTCGGAAACGAACCTAACCGTTGTCAAAGAGTTTGTGGCGACGAAGTCAAACAAAGAAAAGGACATCAGTGACTCTATTGACAATTTCAAGGCCTCTCTTCCGCCTCAAGCTGATCGGGAGAAGGAATTGCAGGGAAGGAGCGACGATTTCAAGAATATTAGGAAAAGACTTGAAACAGGGCAGCGATCGGTTGTCAACTTACACGGCTCGGCTGGAGTAGGAAAGACAACGCTTGCCAAAGAGATTTGTGCAGAATGGCGAGGAAATTCTTTTGTTTTCGACTTAAGGGAGGCTAAAGACACGAGGACAATATATCTTAATATCTTGAATACCCTTGAACTTTCTGTTCCGGTTGGCTACGTAAGCTTGAACAATGTTGTTGACAAAATTCATGAGCACATTGGAGAACAAAGCAAGGGCAAGCGTGTTCTCTTTCTACTGGACAACGTGGAACAGTTCACTGCTGGAGAGGGGAAGGAAGGCAGGAACTTGAAGACAGCTTTTATGATGTTTCTGGGGAAGCTTTCACAATTAGATGACAGTAGTAAAGTTAAAGGTTTAAGCATCCTTCTGACATCAAGAACTCAATTGCAGGATGTAAAACAAGTGTCAGATTATGAACTGAAACCTCTGAAAGATTCTTTTTCAGAGAAAATCCTGCTTTCTAAGGAGACATCTGATGTTAGTACTCAGCAGAAGCAGAAGCTACTTGCCGCATGCAAAGGAAAGCCACTGCTTCTCAAAGGTGTGGAAGCTATTTTGATGCAGGGTAGAAAAGCTCCCAGTGATCTGGTGGATGAACTTGAAAGACTTGTGGCTTCAAAAGAGAAGGCTGCAGCTCTTCCAGTGCAGTCCAAATCAGCAGAGGATGCTAAAGAAAAAGCATTTGATTTGGAAAAAGAAGGAGTTGATGAAGATGAAGCATCTGTGATTGAAGAAATGTTCAATACCCTGCCATCTGACAGCCTGAAAGTAGCAGCTGTCTCAATTTCTCTGTTTTGTGGCCCCTTTACTGCTTCTACTGCAGCAAAAGTTCTGAACATCAGCCATCCAGAGGCTGTAGCACGACTTGAAGGCCTAGTAACCAGTGCCATCATTTTTGTTGTAAATCGCGAAGCGAAGGAGTTTATGTATGACATTCATCCACTCCTTAGAAAGTATGCTGGCAGCATTAAGGACGATGCAAAATTCACTGAATCCTACACCAGAGCAAAGGAACGATTTTATGACCACTTCATGTCAGAGATGAAAAGAATTGCTGGATTCATAGAGTCTGACTATGTCAAGGCATTCAATCTGTTTTCAAATGACCGGCCAAACTATGAGTTTGCAATTGAAATCACCCTGCTGCCCAAGTTTTTCAGTGTACCTGGTGAATTCCACGATAATGCCTTGATTGCATCCCTTGTCAATGCTATGCTTTCCAGTGCAAAACAGACAGAGCTGTTTCATTCCTGGGCTGACATGTGTGAAGATGATGGACAGTCAGGTATGATATTCTTTCCCACTAATACCATAATATGAGTTGTTAAAGCGGCATCAATGGGTGGAGTGCTGACTGCACAATAACAGTAATCATACATGTATGACTATTATGTAAATCACGAGAGATGACAATTAAAGTTGTTATTTAAGCAAAATTTCAACAGATTCCAAAATTTATCAGATTTTTAGTAGTGAGAATTTATTTCAGGACCTGATGTCAACACACTTATATCATGTAAGTAGGATCTGATGCTTTATGTCACAGGTGTGTTTAATATGGACTGGTAGCTGATTGCAGTAAAGCAGTCTAGCTAGTACCTATTGTTGTTGTCAATTGCTAATACTGGAAATTGAAAAAATATGCCTGTTGAATTAAATTCAGTTTATGTAAAAATATTGAGGGGCTGTAGCCAGGATGAAACATTTAAAATTTAAGAAAGCGATCTCTGGCTAAAATGATTAAAAACTCAGAAGCAAAGCGTTCTATGAAGTGGTTTCCACATCTCCTTTCTGCCAAATTGAACGTCAACTGAACGCTTTGCTTCTTTTGTTAAAGAGAAAACAAAAGATTACTGTAGATGAACCAACATACCGCAAACTTCACTCAATTGATGGCGCACCACCAGTGATTCGCGGTTCTGTTAAGCACCATAAAGAAGGGAACCCTCTGAGGCCCATCGTCATCTGTATTGGCTCAACACTTTACAACACGTCCAAATTCCTAAGGTATATCCTTTCTCTGCTTCAAAATCGTGACGGATACTCTGTTACTAACTTCTTGCAGTTTTCCAAAGAATTATCTGATATCGAAATTGATGACAATGAAGTTTTGGTCTCTTTTGATGTCCTATCATTGTTCACTTCCTGTAGATAAAGCGTGTGATTACATAAAAAAGAAACTTAAACGAGACGCTACTCTTTCTTCAAGGACAAATTTTGACATTGATGACATCACCGCACTTCTACAATTCACCTTGTCCAACAACTATTTTGTGTTCAATGACAGAATTTACAAACAAGTCCATGGCTGCATGATGGGCAGTCCTGTCCGCCTAGTTGTGGCCAATCTCTGCATGGAGGAGATCAAAGAGTCTGCAATCAGTAATTCATCCGTTCCCCCCAAAATTTGGAAACGATATGTTGACGATAGACTAGTTTTTGTATCATTACAAAAGACGACGTCTCAGCCCTCCATGAAACATTAAATTCAATAAATTATTGATACAAACATCTCGTTTACCATCGAGACTGAATGTAACAAAAAAGATTTCCTTCCTAGACACTCTGGTCTCCCGTAGAAATAGAGTCATCGCTGTTGATGTTTACAGAAAACCCACCCACACAGACAGATACTTAGACTTTAATTCCCATCATGACATATTCAACACAAAGCCAGCTCAGCATCAACTCCTCTGCACAGAGCCCTAAATCTACCAATTCCTCCGAAGGAAAAAAGCGGGAACTTAATTATGTTCATGCAGCTCTGGAGTTCAATGGTTATCCACCTAGTTTATCCAAAACATTATACAGGCTAATAAAAAACCCGATCCTCAACAACAAATGTATCCCCAGAGGAACTTGTTGGAATGTTTTTTAAAATAGTCAAACCAACCGAATCACAAGCCTTTCGCTTCTCAGCCTTACATCAAGGAAGTAACTGAATCTTTGACACGTATCCTCAACAAACATGAAGACACAGTTGTAAGCAAACCATTTACCAAACTACAACAACAGTTCCAGCTCCAAGATTTTGATCTTCCATGGAATCGCGGACCAATGTCGTGTATAAAATTGTTCGTGGTGTATGTTACATTGGGGAAACCGGCAGAGCTTTCAATACCCAAAAAGAAAGAATATTTAAGGAACACCAAAACTGCGGCCAAAGGTTCTAGAATTGCTAATCATGCCTGGTCCAACAACCATGTCATTTTGAAAACGCATCAATTATTGACAAAGACACCTTCAGAACCAGGAAAACATTAGAAGCGTGGCATACCAAAGTGACACCTAATGTAGATAACAATTCTTGTCTGTTACCTGGACAATATAACATTCTTTTTAACAAACATTTATAATTATTTACATTTTTATTATTTTGCAATTCACATTTTTTGTTAAAAAAAATTTTTTCTCATCGCTTTTTCATCACTCATTTTACCCGTCAAAGACTGCAGTTCAGGCAGTTGAAAGCTCGTAGTTTTTAATCATTTTAGCCAGAGATCGCTTTTTTAAATTTTAACTAAATTCAGTTTGTTACATAATGTACTTTTTGTATTGTTTTACCAAGATCATTAATGATAGACTTTAGTGGTGCAAATATTACTTGAATGTGATTTTGTGGGGCATAAGACTAAAGATTTCAACACAAACATTTCATGTACATGTTGTGCCACATGCTGACTGTTAAATAATTAACAATCACTGAAGTGGAGGTGAATAGTGATGGATATTTACCAAGCCACGAAGCGGCAAAGTAAATAAATCCATCACTTTCGCTGACGCTGAGGTAAATAATGGTTTTTAGCACATACCACACAAGCTGAATAACTAGTGGAACAAAAAAATTATTTTATTTCTGACAATATACTGACAAAGAGTATGAAATTTAAAAATCTTGCCCGCCACATGGTAAGCGATTTCTTATTGTAGAAAGTTCCGTCTCGCTTTCTTGTAGACAAATAAAACTTTTGGAGACACTTGTTTAGTTCCTGCAGTGTAATTTTTCTGTGAAATTTGTCTTGTTCTTGAAACCATGCTGGAAAATATTAGAAATTTCATTGTTTTCATTGTAATTTTAGTGCTCTGCAGTTTTTGTAAGCAAAGGATTGCACTTTTATTTTATGCTTTAGAATATGAGGCTGAAAAGGTTAAACAACTTACCATTTAATGCTGGTTAGCCAAACTTTGTTCCCATTTATGTCTTTTTTTTTAACAGCCGCATTGTTTATTGACATAATTTCCTCTTAAGTAACCATGGCGAAACGTGAGGCCATCTTGTTCCTCTTCGGCTACGTGGAGGTGAATAGTACTTGGGTGATCACCTCTGAGCTAATCAGCGTGCGCGAAAAGTACTATTCACTTGTGTGGTCTATACTAATTATAAATTTGTAACGTGGATGGTAAAATTACTGAATGCTGATTGGTCGAAACAGAGGACATATTTCCTTAATTTTTCTTTCACCTAGGGTAAAATTACTCACTCCTGATTGGTCGAGTTGCAAAAACACTTGCCCCTGATTGGCTTAAGCTTGCCATTTCTAAATTAAGTTTTTTGTGCCATGACAATAACGACTTCTTTCAGGCTCTTTGGTGTTTGATGTTCTAAGCCAGATTGTCCAAAAATACTTGGAAATCAAGTGGTACATGTACAACAATGACGCAAATTCCTAAAGGTGAACAAAGTGCATTGTTAGTTAAGAAAATTTTCCCCTCCATGACTTACAGTATAATCATAATTTATCCTCCCTGTATGTTTTTTTGTAAAAACCATAAATCATGGAAAAAAGACATTTCTTACAGCCAAAAAGTTATCCATGTAGATCCAACTAAATTGGACAGACAGACAGACAGACAGACAGACAGACAGACAGACAGAGCGATAGCTTGTAGGTGGGTAGGTTGGTAAGGTAGGTAGGTACTAGGTAGGTAGATATCTTTATCTCAACAGGGCATAAATCTTATTCCAAAATGGCTGCCATTTTAATATTCTTCTGTTTGCATTTAAATTAGCCCTTCTTGCCTCGTTCAAGATAAAATATTCTTTTGATTTTTGAGCTTAAGAACGAGGTAAGAAGGGCTAATTTGAATACCAACAATAGAATGTTAAAATGGTAGCTATTTTGGAATAAGGTGTATTTTATCAAACATTTGAAATACAAGAATTATTAAAATTTGGTTTGCATAAAATCAGTATATAGATTAGTTAAACTTTTACACTGGCCAAGAAACTACAGGCTATTCAGACAAATAGTTGATGGCAATAGTGAAAATAACTTCAGTTTACTCTTTAACCTATCACCGGAGTTTTCTTCCTTAAGAGAATTTGGAAGATTGCTCCAAGGTTTTGCACCTGTAAATGCGAAACTATTTTTGAAATAGTCAGGTTGAACTTTAGTTCTTCTACATCCTGGAAGAACGTAATCTGTAATCACTTAGAGAACTAGTATCAGTAAGCATGGCGTCAGATGACTGATTATTTTAAACAGCGTTATGGCCTTTTGATATCGTCTCTGTTCAGCTAAATTCAACCAATAGGTGACCAAGAACATTGTTTGATCATGTTTAAAATGAAGCACCGGTAATAATCTGTGCCGTAAAGTTTTGAAGTTTTTGAAGACTTTTAATATGGGTCTCACCTATAGAGTCCCAAACAATACAACAATAATTATGTTAAGTAGGGTTCAATTAATTACCTATAAATACATGTATCAATTGAATTATGCCTGTTTAAGACATGCCTAACCTTTTTTAGAATACCAATGTTATAATGATAGTTTTTGTTCTATTTATACTAATAATATGGGCAAGTTAAATTTTGGTCACAATATTAACACTAAGGCATTCACGAGAATGCACCTGTTGCAACTCTGCAGTGTTTTTTTTTTATGCTGATTAAGTCACTACTTTACACAATGCCTCTGATCTGCTGCTCAAACCTTTAACCCCCTTTCCCTTTAACCTCACAACTGAAGGTTGTTTTATCCTGAACTTCCACTCCCTACCCCTTGAGAAATTTTTCGCCTACTTTGAATCATGAAGTAGGAACCTTAGTTTTTGCCAGCACTTTACACAATGCTTTTGGACCTACCCTTATCCTTGCATGTTTTAAGTACTGCACAGCTGTCAACGCCCAAAGGAAGAATTTTTCTATTCCAAATTAGACCCTTACCTCACCCCCCTCCCCCATTGGAGTTTTTTGTCCTTGATGCCTCCAACCCCCTCAGAATTAATGGGGACCTTCCATCAAGGGTGAGGAGTGGGATAAAATTATTTTGTGGAACTTCACAATAGTAAAAGTGTGGTTGGTTCTGGGATTTATATTATTTCATTGTAAACATTGTGGCTGAGAATTTGTGGTTATAGGGAATGCTACATTTTGTCATAATACAGACCGCATAGAAAATCTTTGGGGTATCAAACCTTCATAGATGAGCTTCCATGTCACTGGTTGAACACTCTTCCACTGAACTATTAGTAAGTTGTGGTAAGCTCTGTTGCACAAATAAGTTCTTTTACATGTAAGTTCTTGTACTTGAAGATTTATTATGCTATGTAAAGTTTTCAAACTGTTCATGAATCTTCTGGTATGAAGAGACATGTGACCTGTGGATCTTTTATTACAAGGGAGGGGAGGACACCCATAAAAAAGTGCTTGGGCTGAAATTTTGAAAAGAGCCTGTAAAAGGTACCAGAATTTTGTTTTGTGGGTGTGGTACAAATAATTTTCTATTCCGTAAGAGGTACCAAATCAGTTGACTGACATTTACTGAAATTCCCCCCCCCCCCCCCACCATTTTTTGGCTCAAAACCCTAAAATGTACCACTATACCTCTGACGGAAGTCATTTTAGATTTTAGCACCCTTAAGGATACCAGACCACGTATTGTAATTCTAAAAGGTACAATGATCACCCTGTCACTTTTATACAATGCATGGCACTACCCCTCCCCCCACCCGTTTTTAACATTACTCTGGACTGCATGTTGTTTGCAGCTATTGTTCTATGGGGTTGTGTTTCTATGTCTCTCACAAACAAGCGTCTTGTCCGTCACTGACTCACTGGGGAGTCAGAACTTTTATTAAGGCAATTTTTTTCCTTGTGACGAACACACCATTCTTTGTTGTTGGTGAAAATACATTTTGCGTTGTCTTAACATGTTCTCTTTTAACTTTGATTGGTTTTTAAATTTTTACTTTAAAATTTATATGAAGTGATCATCACATGAATTGGCTTATTTATTTATCATCTGCTATTTAGTGTGTCAAGTGATATTTAACAAATCAACTGCATTTTTCTTTGGTCTATACATACTCTTATAGACCATAAAAATGACGTCATAATTATAATGTTCAAAACTCAAGTGATAGGCGATTGAAGAGGGTCTTGGATTTTGATGATTCTTCACTACGTTGACGAACTCTGCAAACGACTTGTTGGTAGGCTTCCTTGGATATACCAAATTTCTGATTAACTTGTCAGTTTTCGCTCCACATGCGCTTCGCAGTACCGTTCGCTTCTTGTTGTTGTTCGTACTTTCATTCGCCGCGAAATAATGGTCGAGTCGTTTGTTGTACTACATCCAGCTGTTTTTCTCGTTGTAGCTACAAGCAGAAGCATATGCTATGAGCCAATCAGCGCGCGAGAATTTTGACGGTTATAGTAAAGTAATATTTGACAGTCAAATACCCCAAATTGCCACGTGCGGTAACCCCATTTACTACTTGCAGTTCTTGACTGCCTCCTTTAACACAATGTTTCCAATGAACATAAGTTGCCGAGAAGGTGAAAACATGTGATAAACCGTTAGCTCTGTTAGCTTTGTAACGACTGGAATAAGGCATATATGCAGATAGACTTATTCGTGTTGAGGTGAAGTCATGCCATTTGTTGACTGTTTAATTAGCTTCAGTGGGAAAGGATTGACAAGATTCCACAATCTACAAAAAAAAATCTACATTACACTGCTAAAGTTTAGTTCTAAATTAGCTAGTGTTTAAAATGTGAAGTAGTGTTAGCAAATATAGCGCTCGTTTTTTGGAAGATGCTGCTAACTTATCGAGGCCCCAGTTTGTATTATCCGCCTCAATCTCCCAATTTCATTTATTTTCTCGTTCGGTGCCCCTGAATCCTTAATTATTCTCGGCCTCATCGGATTTCATATTCAAATGGGATACTCTCGGTTGCGGTAATTTTGGCACCTACGGCGTATTTTGGGCAGTTACTCTGACGATTTTTGGCACATTTAAATTCGTTATACGAGCTACACTAAAAATGGTTCATTGTGGTAAGTTTGCTTGTTTTTTTCTCTCCGCAGGTTCTCTATTCCGAGCTCAGTTACGATGCTGGGAAGCTCGGCAGGTTTTAGAAGATGGCGGTCCTCGTAAAGCTTTTGAAGTATTACAACAAGCAGCTTCTTCACTGGGAAAAGTTCAAGATCAAACCACGGAATCTTTCAAGCTAACTCAAGGACTTTTCAAGTACTTTGAAGGGGAAATCCATTGTCAAAGCAAAGATTACAAGAAAGCACTAGAATGCCTGCAGTCGTCTTTAGACCTTACAAAAGAGCTGCTGAAAGTTGACACCAACCTTGCCAGGTGCTACAACGCTATGGGAAACTGCTATTATGGTCTTGACAAACCACAGAAAGCTCTTGAGTACTACACAGAAGCACTGAACATGCGAAAGGAACTGTCAAAGGGTTCGGAGAGTCACTATGACATGCCAGTGTACATAAATCAAATTGGCACGGTGCACGAGGATCAAGGAGAATATGACAAGGCTGTTAAATGTTACAAAGATGCACTGAAACTTCTAGAAGAACTCAAAATTACAGGGTACGAAGATGAAGCACTCTTCTGCAGGAATCTTGCAAATGTTTATGTTCGTCAAAAAAAGTTCGCAGAAGCTGCTGAATTAGCAGAGAAGGCTTACAACATAAGAAACAAACGGCTTGGAAATCATCCCGATACGGTGCGAAGCATTTTTCAACAAGGCGTGATTCAGGCAAACTTAAGAGAGTTTAAGAAAGCTTTAGATCTGTTTCGCAAAGCATGGGAAATGGAGGAATTGCTCGATCCCGGCAACCACAGTGCAGTGTGGAACTTGATCATCAAGGGTGTGAATGATATGTGTGATCTTTTAGATAGGCAACAAAGTAAGAAAAAGGAGAAAGAAAACATTCGGCAGGAGAGAAAATCTTTTAGGCGCGATGCCTTAACGTTTTGTAAGCGTTTCTGGAAAGAAGAGAAAGAGTCCTCTCAGTTTGGCTTCACTGAATATAACAAAACAATCATTGATAACATAATGGAACTACTTGATGACGAGGATGAAAGCAGAGATACAAGGGGCGAGTATGAAGAAGAAAGACTGTGGTTTTATGAAGGATTTCAAAATGGAACGGAGGAAGATTTTTACCAGGCGTTTGATCAGGAAACAGATAACGAAGAACTTAATGCAATGCTTACAGAGAGAAGTGAGTTACTGGACATGATAATTGGCTTTTGCTCTCAGTTAAATCAGAACGAAAAACGTTCAGAGCTCGAACAGAAGAAGTTGAGTCTGTACAGAAAATTCCTGCAGAGGGCTGACTTTGTTGGTGAAGAAGAAAATGAAAAAGCAACGCTGAAGAGTAAAGTGGAACAACTGTATCAAGCTCTAGACGAAAAAGAAAGTATCCCTACATTCCGAGAAAACCTCTTGAGGACTTGGCTCACACAGTGGAAAGAAAGTAAAGGAGCAGAGGAGACAAAGGAGATCATGAGAACTAGAAAGAGAACAATTGATGGCATTCTTCATCTCTGCCATGAACTTGAGAAAAAGGAACTTGGCAAACGATATGGAGAAGAAGCTTTAAGATTCAACGAGAGACTGTGGGAACTGGAGTACGCTGAGATGGAATCTTCCACGATGAAGGAGTTCCTCCGTGAGCTCAAAGACCTGGCGTCTTTAGTTGGAAACCTTAAGCGAGTGAAAATCTATGACGCTGCCTTACGGGTTAGTGAGCGTAAATAATAAATACAGTGAAACCTCGCTAAATGTACTTACTGTTGGGCCGTCCTGTTTTGGGTTTGGGTATAAACTGGGTAGTGTTAAATTGACGTAACCTACAAAAGGAGGAAAGAAGACGTGAAGAGAAACCAACAGATAAACGCAGCATTAACTACACGAGAAGTAATTTTGAAACCGGTTATCACTAAAGCTAGTTTATAAAAATTGATTTATACAGTCAAATCTGTAATTAGCGGACCCCATATTAAGCGGACACCCTCTATTAAGCGGACAGCAGATGAATAAATGAATAAGTAAATGGAGACGAATGATGTTTTTTGATATTTTTTCAGACTTTGAACGAAACCGGGACAAAGCCAGGAGCCACGTTAAGACCAACAGGTAAATAAGTACATTTCTTTGTTAAATCTACATGCAAAAATAACAAAATCCTTCTGATTATACTTTCTCGTGTTCCCTCTCGTCCTTAATGTCCACAGCAGTGTTTTCATGTTAACGTGTAGTCATAATCATCATTTTCTACTTTACGCTTATCTTTACCACTTTCATCACTTTTCTAAACATGGTCTTAATCAATATTACTGCATCATGATGATGGTGTTGATGATGATGATGATAGTCATCATCATAGTTATTTTTTATTGTAACAATCGAATCGCAAACCTCTTCGTAATCGTTATGATCGCCGTCACCATAGTCATTAACACCATAATCGTCTTTATCATTTTGATTGTGTCTCTATGTCTTCATTCCTTTACCAGTATCGGTCTCATTAGCGCGCATCCTCCCCCTCAACCTCCTCTCCCCTTCTCTTCGCTATCAACATTTTGTCAGTCGCTATTGCCATTATTATACTTCTGAAAATTATCATCGTTAACTGGTGTTCTCCAATTTCAGATCATGTCATTCTGATTTCGTCACCACAACATTTGTGGATTTCATAGCACGGAAATTTATCCAATTGCCACAGCCCTTTGTTAATTTAGTATACATTAAGTGGCATATGATGGCATCTTTTGACTTCTTGTATATAAAAAAAAATATTTCAAACCGGGTACTACTTTGAACTTGTTTTCATGGTTACAGCTGTAAGTTTTACTGTGTAAATAGTGCATTGCTAGTAGTGCGTCTCATGACTTCCGACCACTTCGACAGATGAGAGTGAGAGTGAAGAAGAAGTGATTGACATCGACGAAGAAGAGATCAAAGTCACATCTGAGTACGAGACTGAGATGCAGCCTGAGGAAGAGTTTGAAATAGGATCTGATGATGTGATATCTGAGGAAGAAACTGGATTTGGAGATGATTTCAGTGGCGTAAACGACGAGATCTTTAGGTAAATACTTCTGTTTCAATTAGAAACTACAATATGTTAAACTTGACGAACAAATAACTTTTCTCTTCTCTCTTCGAAAATTTTTGTTTTTTTCTTGGCAAAGATATGTGTGGATTAAAGGAATCCACCGTAAGTAAACACACAGCACCCACACAACGAGAAACATCATTCTTTCTCATTTTACAACAGAAAAACGCGATGTTTGTTCATTGATTGGGTATGTATAGATAAAAAAAGTTAATTTGCCTTTTTAATAAAAATAATGATATCTTCCGCGTAGTTCCCTTGACTTCGGCTCGACAGGAAGTGGAAGTAATTACTGAAAAACATCACAGAGATCTGCAGCCAGCATACTTTCAACAGTCTTTCTGCTTAAAATTGTCGTACCTGAGTTCATGGCCTTAACGATAATTCCGAAATCACGAGGAATGCTATAATGAACCATCAAGTATTGACGGTTTTACCTTTGTGGTTACTTTGTCGATAAAATCCTACGTTTGAACGCTAGCGAATTTAAGAAATGTACGAAGAAATTTATTGCACCTGCACAGCAGAACTCATCACCTTTTTACTACTTACGGTTTATGTTTTAACAGCCTGTAGGTAGAAGGCCAATCATAATTATGATACGGTTGTTCTGTGGCAAATGATGTCGTTGATCATTCAGTTTTAGCAGTTGACACCAGAACCATTGAATTTTCTTTTATTTATTTTTTGTAACTTTTCAGGGAGACTGTGAGCAAACAAGGTACCCACTGGGACCTTAAGCAAGTGGCGGCGCATGTAACATTCCCAGCTGACGCTGTTTCTGAAGACAGGACAGTGACTGTCTTGAGATGGCATCCCCAGACACGCTCTCCACCACTGCATGGGAATGAAGCCATTGTCAGTGACGTCATTGAGCTATCGGTCGACAGCCCTGAAGGACTGCGGTTTAACAAAGCAGTCACCTTAGTGATTTCACATTGTGCGGCAGACGTAAAGGGATATGAAGTGGTGGTAAAAATGTTGATTGACAGTAACAGCAATGAGTGGGTTGACATTTTTGGAACAGTTGACTTGCGGTCACTAGCTGGTAAGAAATATTACACTTTCTTTGTATATCGTTGTGAGCGAAGTGCGTAAGCTGCAAAATTTATTGACTCCGACGGGCCTCTGAGCAATACTCGCTGTTGGTGCTGTTTATTTTATCGTGCAACGTGATTCTTAAGTTTGAGTCTGTGGCCGAAATCGTAAAATGTGGATATTCATTTAAAGGTATTGCTCAGGGGATTGTTCATTATGGTGGTTCTTACATAAATCCTAAAATGCAGCAACTGAACAGATTTGAGAGGAGTGAAACTTCTTTGTTGATTTGTTATTATGCAGTACAAGGTCGTTCCAACGTCCCAATTAGTCTACCAAAGAATTCCTAAAGGGCGAAACATTAGGAACTTCTTAAGAGTTCTTTCTTTTTGTGCTGTTTATTTTATCGCACAAGAGTCGTTTTTTTACAATGGATTTTTACTAATAATAATCTTTATTAGGTACTTGCTACGGGCTTTTCAGACTCAATTAACCAAGCACTCTAACTAAGTGGTTAACAATATAACAATAAATAATAATAATAATTTTTAAATGCATACAATTTTTAAAAATATCTGGCGTAGTAAAAGTATATATCAAAGAGATAATTAATTACTTATTTTTATTTTATGACAACTGTAACACTGCGGATGCCGTTTGTTTCAGATCTAATGAAAGACCTCACCTCTCTCAGCGATATTCCAGACTACCTCCTTCCAGTTGCTGTAAGTAAGATAACACAGTGCTCAACATTTGCTGTAGTTTGCCGCCTCAAGTCTTACGAGTACACTGTCACGTCCAAGGGCACTGAATTGTGTTTGCCTGATTATCCACTTGTGAGGATCGCTTTTCCCCCAAATGCTGTTGAGCAAGAGGAAGAGCTGCAAGTTATTGTTAAGGTAAGCTTGCTAAGAATAATATGATTATAGCTGTCATACGCAGAATGTGAAATTGCTCCTCACTGTAAAAATGTTCGAGTTATCGGAAGTTGAGAACAAATGACCTGAAGTAAGGGAAAAAATGGTGTTTACTGTGTATTTCTGTTCATACAGTGTACATTTCAATCAGATTTAATTGCAGAAAAGTTGAGTAAAAGGGAACGATATTTGTTAGTGAAATAATATAAATCAGAACGTAACGTGAAGCAAAAGAAAGCGAAGCAACAGGAGAAGGCTAGGTACTACAAAATGTTCAGGTTTCCAAGAGATAAACGTCGCGCTACTGCTACAGAGTTCATGCGATTTACTTTTTCGAGAAATAATCGGTTAATACACCTTGACGCTTCTGAACTAATCTATTACTATCGATCATCCTTGAAAGTTTTCTAACGTTGGATTTGAAAGCATCGATATCAGCCTCCACAAACGAACTGAACGACTGTAGCACGTCAATGATGTGGAACAGTTAGACAAAGAATGCATACTAACATTCGCATGCACGCGGATGCTTGCAAAGACCAATCGATACCCCTAATTATATGGTTCGAAAAAATATGCAAAAGAGAAAACATGTTTTTATCTGAAATATGGGAAGATCTAACATTTCGACTATAATTAGGTATATAACTAATTAATTAATTAATTAATTAATTGATTAATAAGCTTGATTATTTATACATTTATTACGGTATACTTTAGGTACAGGAGTTTCCCCAAAAAGCCTTCAAAGGCAAGCAAATGTTGCCTGGTCCCATACTCAGAATAACGTGTCCCAAGAAGCACGATTTCATGGAACCTGTTAGTATTCATCTTCCGTTGTCATTGAGAGAGCAGCAGAGATTAGACATTCCTGACCTGTCATTGGTCCGTGTTCGGGTCTGGTTCAAAGACTCATCAAGTGCTGCAGCTTACAAACAGGAGTGGACTGAGATAACAGAAGAACTCGAGACAACCCCAAGTTTTGATGGCGCTGTCATCAAATTCAGTGTTAGGCACTTTTCAGGGTACGTCAAACTAAATTCTTTGCTTTACTGCTTTAGTCAACGCGAAACAGTTGTCTTTTTTAAAAGTCAATTTGTTGTTTGTTTTTCTTTCAACCGCCCACCCATAACGAAAGAGAAAAGTGACTGGAAACAAGCAAACAAAATAATTTCTGAAGAAAATAGTTTTTGAGTACCTTTTCGTCTTGAAAATCCTCAAGCTAATTAAGTGTTTTGCTTCATTTTTATGTTCATCTCTGATCTGAATTTTATTTGCTTTTATTGAAGCTGTGACGTTTTGGTTTTGAATGGTGCATTTGCTGTAGCCTAGTTGCAAATTGTTTTGCTTCGTGGTGTTTTATGTTTTGCTACATAACATTGTGAGTTTAACAATGCACGTTTTTGTTTGCAGGTTTTGGAGTTGGGTCGAGTGGTGTGCGAGACCCATTGCTGAATTAGTTGGTGGTTCCAACACAGAAAGTGTAAGAAAAGCCGCATTTTTCGCAGCTTATGGTCCAAAAGACACTCGTCTTGATTGTACGATAAAGCTGAGGCTGTATTGCTCTCCAACCTCAAAGAGAGATAAGGTACGAGCGAATGAGAAAGAGGATGGTAATATCATGTTAGACGACGGAAGCTCAGACGACCCAATGTGTCTCAACGACAAAGCTTACGTGTTCCTTTCAGACGGTATCGTTAGGCCTGTAAGAGCGGAACGCTTGCAAGGATTTCATATCAGGTGAGGAAATTCATGTAAACTTGTTGATATTTACCTTTTTTAGAAACCATTCTTGTTGGCATCCATCCGTTCCAGAATAGGCCATGACCATTTTCCTGAAACCCTGTTGAAATCAACTGTTGATCAAATCCGGTTTTTTAGATGTTGCAAGCGAAGGTATACCTTGTTTTACTTGTGTTTGGAGTGTTCAAGGAACAGTCCTAACGAATTAATTTTGAATTCAACATATGTTGTGTTTGGTCACAAAAATAGACTCTGAACCAAAAGGGTAGCAATTATAGTTCTTAGTGTTAAAGCGCGCAGCAAAAATTGAGCTGAAATTCTTGACAGAAATTACAACACAAAGATTAGTTTGAACAACCCTTCTGAGACGGTATTCCTCTTCTTTGTAGGAGACGTTTCTCCTGAACATTTATTAATTGACGAGAACATTTGGTGTGGGTCATATTTGGGGAACCATCTTAAAGTGTAGTTTATAGGAGACACGTTTTTCCATCACATTTTTGAATGGAAATATTAGATCGCTTGGCCTGAGCTAATTGTGGTGTTATGTTTTAAGCCAGCTGAATAAATGATATAACATCCGTACTAGTAATGGGAAGGTTATAGATTCGACTCCTGTTGGGAAAACTCGTATATTAATGAATATCTTTGCCCTTTACAGCGATCTTGTTCATGTTTTCAGCTTTCAGGAGGACTATTGTTGGAAGAATCTCAATGTTCAGCTGGTGGCTGGTGAAGAGTTGACAGTTTGGTTCTGCAAAAAACAAGAACGAGATGAAGACAATATGCTTTGCATACTGGATTTGACACTACCTCCTACATTTAATGACCCTGGTGTAAGTGTTGTTATCAATTGCAATAATTTATAATAACAGAGTTGTTTTTAGTGGCTTTACTCTTTGACAATCAAAGTACTACTTATGTCCCTAACATACAATGACTAGCGAATATGAAAATCGTTAGCGAACAGTGGTACACCGCGATGTATATTCTTTATATTGAAGATGTCTGACACTGATACCTTAACACCCAACTTGAAGAAGTATAACTTTTTTCTCTGTGGAAAATTCCTGATAATTAAGTGAAGTTTTAATGAAACTTATTGAAATTTGGTGATGATGTTTCGTCCGTCATTCCGTTTCATAGTGCTAAATAGAGGGTACATGTAAATCCTTTTTTGGTAATGTACAATGTTCTTCCTACAGTAGACACTACCTCGAAATCTTAACAATGGTGGAAAATATTTAGAGATAGTAAGGATGTTGTAGACTTGTATCCAATTTGACCGAGTATTAATTCGAGTCACTGAGCAATTCAGTGATAATCGTCGAGTCTAGGTGACCGCTTGTCTTTATTCTCTTCAAAACAAACAAACAAATTTCAACACTGAACCTTTTTTCTGGGAAGTTGACGCTTATTTGGAGTGGGCTTAAGGCCCTTTTAAACGGTTTCAAGGTTTGCTTCAACATGCGTTCAACACTTTGTTGAACCAAATGTCGAGGGCGTTACAACGGGTCGTTCAAAATTTTTCAAAGTGTAAAAGATGTTGAAAGCTTGTTGAAAGCGTGGTGAATCAAATTTAATTCATTCATCATCGACTCAAACTGCACATCGACTGAACTTTCATTCATCATCGACTCAACATTTCCTTTGCCCTCTAAAATGTTGATTGTTCAAGCCGTTTGAACATTCCATTCAACATTTATCCGACATTTTCCCAACATTCGTCCAACTTTTGTTGAACTTATGTTGGTCAAATGTTGAAACCGTTTAAACGGGCCTTTAGGAAAGGGTGTTATGACTGACAAGTGATAAGCAAATCAGTGTGATTCTAGAAAGTGATCAGAGAGAAAGAAGATTGTTGAATCCTGTAGCTATGGCAATAAGTGATTCGAATGTGTGACACTTGAATTTGACGACTAGAAGTAGTTACCTGAAACCGATTGTGACTTTCGTCCCCATGATACCCTGCTGATGCCAAAAAAAGGGCGGAAGAGGAGCTTCAAGGCTTCTATTATATCAGTGCCTTTGGATCGTAGCCCATGGGCGCCGCGGCACTGCATCTGACTCGATCAATCCGCTCGATTGGACGAAACTTTTTTGATGGGGATGTGAGAAAGGTAGGAAAGAAAATACATTACGAGGGCGGTGGCCGTTCTCACATAAATAATAATAAAAAACTATTAATTATGATCCATTCGCAGAAAACACCTGTAGAATTCTTCGGGTTGCCTTTTGACGACGAGACACTTCACGACGCTCCTTTAACGGGTCCATATGGCATCTTGGCAGCATGCAGTGGGGTCTTACAAGAGATTGGTAAAGGCGATGTTTACAACAATCACTTGGATTTAGCTTCGAAATGTCCTGAAGCAGACGTGAAGAAGAAGTTTTTAATGGCCCTTTCAAAACTGTCACCACAAGACCAGCAAAAGTGCTTTGATAATATCGTTGATAAGCTACAAGAAGGTGGTCCAGGTCTGGAGCACATAAAAGATCGTCTTATTGAAGGTACGTGTATATTTGACAACAGCAGGTTTATGGGACTCTCCTTGTTTTTTTTGATTATTGAAAACCTTCATTCTACCGGTGGCTCTACTAAAACGTCATAAATCACAAACCATGTTCAGATTCCTTCTTTCTCCTTAAATCTCAGCAGTCAAACATTGTTCTTGGAAAACACTGTCCAGCAGCTAATAAGTGATAAGTTTCAAGTTTAGTTTCAAGTTTCAAAAATTTAGCAAAAAAGAGAGACTGGCCCGCAGGTAGCGAGAGCTAACCTTGGCGGGCCAGACTTACAACTGTTTAACTGATTTATTGAGAATGTATAAGACAGGACCATGAGGCTACTAAAATTAAAAACAATCTTTCCTTTTTATTTTACACAATAATGGAAAAGGTCACCTCACTACAGAGTTAAACATCATTGTAGACTTTTATTAAAAAATTAGAACCTGCTCGGGAATGGTTCCTGATGGTTCTTACTTTAAAGTCAGATCTACATTCTTCTAAGTCAAAGCTAATACTCTGGGACAGAACTATTGAAAATTCCTAACAGATTACGACGATGTGGCCGTTTTCTGACTTTTAGAAAGCCAGACACTCGGGTTGTTTAAGATAGCCATACGTTGGAAACTTGACACCAATCGCGAAGTTGAAAATTGATTTTAGCCGTTTTCTAATGTAAATTTGTTTTTTCCTTAGCTCAAGAGATGATCAACCAACCTCTGATCAGCAATGATGTTCGTCGTGTGGTTGCTGAGAAATTGCAACAGGGTAGCTTATGGAAGACACTGGCCAGAGATCTCAACCCGAAGGTGCCAGAACCTGTAATTGATGCTATTCAAGTCGAAGAACAGGGCCGCGGAAAAGAATGCTGCCGAGTTGCTCTTTTAAAGTGGTACCAGGCGAACACAAATCAAGCAACAATCAGAGAAGTCATGAGATGTTTAACAAATATGGGTTATGCAAAAGTTAACTGGCATGTAATGAACGAACTCGGGCTGGTGTCCTTGGAGAATATGCCGGAGTCAGAGAGACTTCGACACGATGCTTAAATTTGACCATACCATACGAGAAGATCTGCTTATTTCGCTGGTGTTACTTAAATTATAACCCACCGATTAATTTCCGCGCATTCCGTGGTACAAATTCGAACGCGGTTTATCAGGCAATAACAGTCGTCCCATGTTATATAACAGTCGCCTGATTTTTTTTCCACGAGAGAAACATGGAAATAACGTCTCAGCTTTAGATCTTAGTTGTTGTAATCCAATCACAGTTTAATGAATCTAGTAAAGTTGTAAGCTTCTATTTATTAGGCTACAGTGCCCCCGTAGCTATCACTGGCTGTTTTGTCCTTTTCACTTTAAAACGCGCGCGTTTGAAAAATTAATCAAAGGGTTATAAAATATGTAAACCCGTTTCCGACTTACGGGTTCGTCGGATGATAATACCCTCGGCCCAAAGCCGGATTGTCCTCGAAATTTCACAGTTGCTCTCGAAGCTTCGCTTCTCGGCCAACTGTTTATTACTCGGGAAATCTTTCAGTCTTGGGTATTGTTGCCCTATACAGCTATTTCAATTAACGTTGTCTGATATTAAAGCCTCAAGCTTACCCGTCAACACAGAGAGGTACTATAGGTAGCTTTAAACCTTCACAATTCAGTTGTAATTTTACGATCGTCACGAAATTTCAACCGAATTGTGAAGGTTTAAAGCTACCTATACTATACCTTGCTGTGTTGTCGGATAAGCCTGAGGCTTTAATACCCGACAACGTTAATTGAAATCGCTGTATACCAGACACCTGAAAAGGTTTATTTACGAAATATCCCGATCTTGTGTTGTATAAGCTGCAGGTAGTCTGAGGAGTTCGACTTTTGGCTTATCATATCAAAATCAAATAGATGACAACAAAAGAATTTAAAAATAAAAACGGCTGCAATTTCTTTAAGCACAAGTGCGAGAAATGAAGAGTTCGCAGTTTGGAGACTCAAATGTAAAGGTAGCAGATCAGTAGGATATTTCAAAGGTTAGAAATCTTCGGATGAGATTTTGAAACCTCACCAGTTTCGCTCTTTGCTGGTGTTTGTATAAAGCGCCTCTTTCAGTTTTCCGCTCAAGTATTCTCACCTTCGCGTCACATTTGGAAATGAGGGCGTGTGTGTGGGAGAAGATAACGGTGATAGAAAATTTAACCTAATTCTAGGCTCATATCTCATTCTAAGTGCAGCCTCGAAAAAGCGTTTTCCAACATCACATGTTGTGCATGTTTTACAAAACAAAACCTGTTCCAACTTCTTACGCAAACGCTTTATTTCTTGATTTATTTATTGACTGTAGACTCCACGTGTGCCTTTAGCCTTGTCCTCGATAGAAATGGACAATCTTTTATTTTTTATTTAACGTTCAGCTATAAGCTGTGCCAATTTTTAGTGTTCCAATAGTGGTTTTTTACTTAGACAATATCAGTTTGGTATATTTTCATAGGTTTTACATTGTACATAAAATGTAAATAATCTAACTATATATTTTAAAGATATCGTTCTCAGAAAGTATACGTCCATGCAAATACGATGTACAAATGTTTAGGGTATTTTTATCCAATAAAAAAGTAAATTTCAGTCTTATGGTTTCCAAATTACAGTTACTACAGATCCACAGCTTTAAAAGTTAATCAGCTGTATGAAATATAGTTCACAGTCCGCTACCTTTTAGCATCATCACCATCATCATCATCATCAATCTTTATTTACCCTCGGATTGTGGAGTAGCTTTATGCAGCTAATGTCTCCGAGCATTTTCCCACCCAACCATGATAATATACATACAAAGACCAGACCACAACACCGGGAACTACGTCCCCTACTCTTTGCGAACAGTGAGTGGGTTCTTGAACGTCCCACAGAGTTATTTACAAACAAGGTTTGTGAGACGGGGCCTACGGTTTATCATCCTTATCCGAGAAGACTAGAAAGTCTAACCATTTGCAGCTGTCAGAGCAAAGGCAGCACTTTCTCCTCAGTTATTTAAAGACCCTGAGAGGTGGTCCAGCCGGGATTTGAACCCGCGACCCCCCGCACGGCCGTCCGGCACTCTACCAACTGTGCTAACCGGTCGGCGGTTAGCGTGTTTGATAATTTCCCCAAACCTGTTGCCACATCCACAATCACTGAAACTGAGTCTACGGAGCTTGCTTTCCGTTTTGCACTTATAAACGTTGCAATGTAACATTTTTTTACTGCAATGCAGTGCAATGCAACGCACTGCAATGTAAAGTAAGTTGAAGTAAGGTGGGGTCATGTTATCTAATGTAAGATAAGGTAAAGTAACGTAACGTAATGTAATGCAATGTACATTTTGTAATAACACGAGAGAGAACTGACAAACTAACAAGCGGTAAACGAAAATTTAACCGAGTAGAAATAACAGGAACTGGATCAGACACTAGTTCTCGTGTGCTAATTACGCAGCGTCTTATTGTAACAACTTTCCTTTAATAATGGAAAGAAAAAAATAAAAGCTTTTCTCTTGCAAAACAACATGAAATTGAGTATATCGCACATTGGCAAATAAATACTAGAGCTCTATGATAATGCGTTAATTGTCTTCAGAGAAGCTTATGACTTAGGTGAAACAAAGTCCTTTAAGTGCTTTGATGGTCTTCGTAGACGCTCAGATCTCAATTGCTTGGTGAGACTGTGCTGCAGCTGGAAAAACCTTTCATAGTAGTCGGTTGATAGTAGTCAGTAGTTTGATGATGTATCTTCTTGACTAAGAGCGGGTGTAGTTACCTTTTTAGACACCGAAGATTGCAACTGGTCCGATTGCGGAACAAAGTGCTTGGTTACTTCAGCATCTGCTGATGGTGGTGACGGGTCATTTGTCTCTCGTAAGTGAATACGATTTAGGCGAACAACAACACGCGGCGTCTCTACTTTGTACGATCTCTCTTTCACTCACCTTCACACAAATCCTTTCTGTCACTCTCGCCTGTTTACCTCATTGTTACGGTATCTCCTCTCCTCAAACGATCAAGATCGAGAGAACCTCCGATTGTGATACGACTCTTGTTTCTGTTTGCGCTGTTCAAGCGACACAGCGCCTTTTCTGAAACTCCCTACGGTGCAAGCAAATTAGCTGCCATTTATGGGTAAGAGACTCCGAGTTCTTCTGTAGAAGAGACGCTGAGCAGGACTGACTTGGATACCAGCAGGTGGCGTATTAGGATGATCGAATAAGGCAAAAAACGTATCTGATCCACCTACTCTGCACTTTCTGAGGATTTTCTTGGCTTTTCTTTCACCGCTCTTTCAGCTTTACCGTTACTGTGGCAGAAATCAACCGAGGCGTTTTGTATGTAATGTGGATAGTTTTGTTAAATCTTTCTCATCTCGGTCAATCGCCAACTTTCCGAACCCTGTCAGAGAGTTATGAGGACACAGCTGTGGAAGAGTTTCAGCTTGGTGTGAGTGCTGTAGGTGGAGAAGCGCAATACCTTGCTCATCAAATGAAGAAAGTTTCAGGGCTTGTTGAGACGGCTCTAGATGTCCAGGTCTACTCCCCCCTCACTGTTAATGGTGCTGCCAAGATAGGTGAACCTGTCCGTAGACAGGAGATCTTTATTCTCAACCTGGACTGGGCTTCTCTGTTGGTGGTCTTCAGTGCCATAACTTCAGTCTTCTTGCTGCTGATGTTAAGACCGACTTGCTTTGCAAAGATGTTAAGTCGCCGGATCTTCTCTTCGATATGAGAATGGGTGGGTAGGTCACACTCATTCTCTTTCCAGCCCTTCTGAATTACGGACGTTAACCCTTGAACAGAATTGTCCATCTTGGAGTCACAATAAATCTGCTGGAGTTATGCTAATCGTCTCTAATTCTCATTCTCTTGGTTGCGAGTTGGAAAGAACGTTGTAGAAAAGTTGTCTACCAATAACAATCCTGTTCCCCTTCCCAGTCTTCGACTATGCCTTGTAACTTCTTGGGGGCACGATGCAACACCTTCTTGACAATTGACTCCAAAGGCTTAGGTTCACTAAAGAAAATTGCCTTTCTACCAAAAGTTTAGTCATTAAACTTGGAGGAACCGATGAGCAACATCTCCTTCTCTATCTGTGCGTAACGACACTCAGTTTCCGTTAACGCTCTACTTGTATAGGCAATTGGTTGTCCATTTTCGTCTAGGCCGCACCAAGACCTATTTGGCTGCTATCACATAGCACTTCTAACCGCCCATCCAGCTTGCAGTAGGATAGCACAGGAGCAAATACGATGAAGGTCTTGATATTCCTTTCAGTGGGGGAAAAAAACGACAATCTTTACAAGAAAAGCTAGACAAGTTTGTAATGTCGGTTCGAGCGGCTGTCAACCATCTTTAGGTATCGCCACACAACAGTTTTTAAATCCGGGACAACCGTGGCCTGTTCAGTGAAACTAATAAAGCAAAGAATTCCTACTTGAAGCAGCTTCACGGTCTCCGAAACAAAATAGCAGAAACAGTTTATGAAAATCTGTAACCCCCCCCCCCCCCCTCAAAAAAAAAAAAAAAAAAACAAGAAAAGAAAATCTGTTAACCATTGAAACCATCAACAAGAAAAAGTGCGAGAAAGGCGAGCTAGCTGATATTAACACGCGTTATTCTCTAGTTTTACTTCAAGCAGCGTGGTTAATGTCCATGTATTTTGGAAGAAGGGGCAGAGAAAAACCGCATCCACTCAAGGAGTCGAAGCTTTGTCTCACAGAAGAATACTGACTTTCTGCTGTTTACCCAGCTATCACAATAATTCTTATTGTTCACGTTTTCGTTCTTTTCTGTGATCCTTTTGCGTGTGAATTCGTCAGGAATATTGTTAATTATTTGCAGTCTTAATTTACGTTACTGTAGATATTTTTATCAGTCAAAAAATGTCACTAGTATATTAGTAGTTATTGTTTTCGAAATTGGTGTGTAGTATTGTAAATTTCAATGTAGTCTAACTAACTATTATTATATCCATTACTGTGTTTCTCATATCTTGTTGTGTAATCAGCGTTTATAATGTAAATTTTTTTTAGTTAGCGTTATTCTAGAATCTTCTCTGTAAATTACTCAATGTCTTAATTGTATAAGGGTATATAAATAGTGGTTAGGTTGTTGGTTGTTGGAACAGTTGTAAGAAAGAGAAAAGAGAAGAAGAAGAAAGTTGAATTCATCGCCGAGAGTCGACGGCGAAAAGGGTGGACGCGATTGGTAAAAAAAAAAAAAACAGTTATTGAAACAGAAGAATAGAGCGTTTTCATTCACGTGACTACCGCCCATATTGGTTTACTGAAACAAAAGAAAGTATTTGCATAAAAATGGCGTTCAATTCTTAGAGGTTTTGTTTGGGACACCAACATGGCCGCCATTTCTTTGTTTTGGGACCAACATGGCCGCCGTGACGTCATGTGAAAACACTCTATAGAAGTCGAGGGCGAAGTAAAGAGAAATTTAACAAAGACTGAAAAGCACGTGGCAAGAGAGAAAGAGTCGTTGTTTGGCGGAACGCTGAAAGTTGGTTAGTAGACTGCTTTGGTTTGTTTGTGGATTGGTTGGACGAAGAAGAAACTGAACGTTGTGCAGCAGTGAACATTTTGAATCATAATAGCTTAGTAATTAACGTGAGATTGCAAAAGTAATTTAGTTTATAGGTAATCAATTAGGTTTAGAAGAAATAGTTTGTTTTTACGTTCCCTTTTATTGTGTAACTTAGCGTTTATGTATTCAAACTTATTAAATTTGAAGTGTTACTTAGGTAAGGATTGTGTACAGTTGTTAAGCCGCGCCTCTCAAGGGTAAGATCCACGTCACACCAGCCTCGTAACAAACGGCGTCAACGCAGTTTTCGAAGTAGCCCGAGCTTGGAATTAGTATTCTGAATTCGAAAACCCACAAATTTTACAGAACTGTGAAAGCCCTTTTCTCAGTTGCTGACACTACTTTGAGAATGAGTTAAAACACCAAGTTTCCTTCAGTTGAAATGATCTTCCATATTTCCGTGTTTATTTTTGTCCCGTGCAAACTATAATTACATCTTAGTATTCTTGCTTGGAAAGTAAATATTCTTCTTCTTTTTTTTTAAATGTCTTGTCCCCACCCCCTCAGTCAAAGAACATTAGGCATCCACGCTTCTGTAAGTATTAACTATCCAAAAAATGGGTCCGAAAAAATTCCAGTCAATAGCTCAGCCTTGCCTGCTTTCGTTGGGCTAGGCCACCCCGCAACTCTTACAATATTTCACAGATTTGGTTGACAAAACAATAGCGAAACAATGAAGGAACAGCAGAAACAATGCATCCCAGACCTGAAACAGTAGAGTTAAGTGATGTACGAAATTAGAGGTTGTAAGAAGCTACGTGATGTCTGTGAAACTATTGGTTGTGACCCCTCTTCTAATATGTAATATGTAAATGTTCAATTGCCCGTAGTTTGAAAGTGGGAAGTGAAAGTGTGAATCAAAAAGATACATCGCATCGCAGCGCCAAATGCAAATCGAAAGGAAATGTATCCTATTTGATTTCCCTTTCCATAAAAAAAATCGCTGCGGGTCTGGCTCTGGTCCTTCTACTAGTTTTTCCCCGACAAAAACAAAACAAAACAACAACAACAACAAAACCAAACAAACAAACAACAAAAAAATGTACTCTAACACTTGACCAACATTTGCCACCAGGGGAGGGCAAAGTAGTATAGCAGTCACGTTACCCGTCTATTCGAACCTAACCTACTTTTGTATTCGACCAAATATTGACAAAATTTGTACAATTATGCTTATCAAACAGACAAGAGAAAACAATCAGTTGCAAAGATTCCTGAGATAGATCTTGTACATGAAATTTAATTTCGTACTATTAGATTTCAGTCTGTGTCAGTTAAATGTAACGTTTGGGCCCCACAATCGACAATTTCTGGTTGCTCTATTTTATCGCTAGTCGTTTTGTCTGTTTTGTCAATGGAGTGATGTCGCTGGCAAGTGGTCCTGTGATCGCTCGTCGCTATTTACTTGAAAAGTAAACTTAAAAAATAAAGGAAAATAAAATGTCCTCTGTATCAATGTAAATTTGCTGTTGCTAGGAATTGTGGTATAAAGAATATCTATTCACCGTTTTTTTTGTGAAATTCCCGTCATGTAAACAGATCTGTGACAAGATATTTTGACAGCTGTCAGTGGAACAATATTATATAAACAGATGTCCCTAGAGTTTTGCTTCCCACTAGAGATCATCCCCATGGAATAGGAGAGTTCATTGACTTGAAAAGGAATTACGTACGTTACATTACAGCGATTCTCAGCAGTTCTTTCGTCGCATCATGGCGAATCCAGCTCCGTGGTTTTGCCTTTTCTTGGTTTTTGGATCAAATTTTGTTTCGTGTTACACGAAACCGCTAGACGAATGGAGCAATCGTAAGTACCATCATTTCAGTATCTTCCCCTGCCAAGGTCAAACATCAAGTCAGTTGTGACTCAGTTCTGTGATGTAAATGTCTTCATTAAAGTGTGACATGTCAAACAGTGCTTTCCTAAGCCTCCGTTATCAATCCCAACTGAAAACATCGTGTACATGCATCGAGCTCAAGACCTAAACGAAGAACACTCTAATACACACGCGCTCAGGTATGAATTGTGTGCCATGAATGGTTTACGGTTTTGATTATGGTAAAAGGTCACTTGTAACACAACAGCGACAATTAAAACTACAGTTGTAGAGTTATAAATAGGTGTCGTGGGTTTTACATCCGAAAGAACCATAACAGATTTAAAATACTACTGTAGGCGATTTTTCAGGCGGACGTGAGATTTCTTTTTTCGACACAAATGTTTGTCATATCCGTCTTCATAATGCAGTGAAGTAGAACTTTCCGACCAGTCTTTCAACGTATTTATAAAATCTTGACAAATATTCTACAGAGCCGAATTTGTTAACTAAGAGTGTATAGCATAAATGCATAACTGTTGCTTTGTATTTTAAGATTTGTTAGTCTTATGAATCAAGACACCTAAAATAGGACAATCATGATTTTAATTGGAAGTTTCAGAAGTTTGCTTTCATCCGACAACTGTCAACATACGGGTTAGGGTTTTTATCACCTGTACACTAACTTTCATTTAGTTCACGACAAACGAAAATTTGTCCAAGAAAAAGGCCGAAAACCAGGCTTAAAAAAATCAACTGTCAAGTGAAACCCGACATAACACGTTCATAAAAACAGTTAAGTTAATAAAATAAGAATTTTCGTGAAAACAGCCATCAAGGCTACTTTAATTGATAGGCGGCACGATTAAAGAGAGGGTGACATATTTCAGTGTACCATTTTTGCTCCTTTTTGCCCCTTGTCTCCAACTCACGTATTTTTGCTTTCTTTTTGGGTTGCGTGCATTGATTTCTGTTTTTTCTTTTTTTTTTTTTCAAGGCATACAGAGGACAGCAGATAATAATGATAATGAAGTGGAGGAAATATCCAATAGAGGTAATAATGACTCGTGCTGTCTTTTTAAACAAATTCTTCACTCCAAACAAACTGCAGCGCGACATGATTGTTATTTGCTCTTTGCAAACTCCAACCTTCCCGGATCCGCTTAAAAACCTTCATGAATTCACATGAGTGGAAAAACTGTGATAATAACAAAAAATAACAAAAACGAATAAAAAGAAAAATCATGTAAAAATATCCCTGGATAAATAAATGGATATATAAATGATAAATAAAATATATCACGGCCAAGAACATCAAAGCAACCGTTTTCCTACGCGTCCGATACTATGGCTACTCACAGACATACAGCAACGTTTTCAGGTATTTAGAGTAATGAAGGTTGATTTTAGATGCACCCTGAACTGCCCTGAAGCACTGCATCCAAATTTCGTGTGTCGGTCACTGGATTCTTGTATATTCTCTTACTGTTTCCTTACATTATTCTCTTGCGGCACCAGTTACGTTGGAAGAATTTCCTTATACATCAAGAGAGTACACTGAGAGTATCTTCTGCGACCATCTCCTGTATTGTGCATTTTATTTTGATCAAGTAGAGATGATGTAAAAGGAAATAAGGTCAGGTCACTACTGCCTACTAATAACGAAGCATTTTTGCGCGGTTTGTAACTATGCGGAAAAAGCAGATCTTAGCAAGAGGTTTTAAAATCCGAAAAGAAAAATAAGGGTTAAAATATATTAAAATAAAGTACGAAAGTAACTCCGAAGAACATTCTGCAGTATTCAATATTTGAGTCAATAACCAGGAGATAGATTTATAGAAACGTAATTATTTCGGTTTAATTCAAAACCAGTTATCAAACGATGAATAATTTAACAAACAAGCGTAGCTTATATATATTAGAAGAAATACAAATATCACCCGCTTAATTTTGTAAAGAAATAAACAAAGCAAATGTGTGGCTTTTGTTTTTTCAAATTGAAGCTTAATTAAATATCTCTGAAAGAATGCGTTGTTATGGTTACCCTTAGTTTTCTTTTTGGATTTCAATAACCCTTTCTTGGATCTTCTTTTCCCGCATACCATTAACCGCGCAAAAAATATCTTTGAATTAATTTTAAGAAAAACACGACACTCCTGAGTTTTACAACAGACGTGTTTCGGCAGTTGCCTCTGCCATCTTCAGTGTGAAATGAACAACAAATTACAGTGGAATATAAATGCTAAAAAAATTACAATAATAATAGAAATAATTAAGACCATAACAATAGTAATACAAAATTAAACAGAAAGTTTTAAATTAACGTGTTTGACTTGTGCGTTGAGTGTAGGTTTTTCCCAAACTATGTGCAACGCCTCTTTGATTTTAAGGGCAAACCGCGTGGATGCCTGATCGATGATGGCAAAATTGTCGCGGGAGCATGCAGAGCGACATGCTGACGAAGTCTCCAGATGCTTGAAGATGTGTGAGGCCCTGTCCGTTTCCAAGTGTTCCCTTACACGTGTGTTGAAATGTCTGGAGGTCTCACCGACATAGCAGGCTGCACAGCCTGCGCACGAAAATTTATAAGCCACACATGATCGGAGACCATTGGGGATAGGGTCTTTCACACTAAAGAGGCTACCTACTTTGAAAGAGGAAAACGCTAACATTATGTTTGCATTATTACAATAGAAATGTGAAAGTCGACGAATGCGCTTTTGAGCGATGCTAGAAAAATAACCTATGAAGGGTAATTTGAAATAAAAGGCGCTTGTTCACCAGTTGATCTTACATAGTTGCCTGTTACATACTGAGTGACACTGCGGTTAATGATTCTTTCACTATTAGCCTAGAAGGATACATGTTTTCTTTAGAATGAATGTTAGTGAGGCGATGTCCTCAACAAACGCTTGCCAGGTGTTACAAATCTTGAGAGTTCTATCAACAAGTGTCTTGACTAGCCCAATTTTGTATAAAAATGAGGTACAACTAGAAAAACAAGTTAATAAGCCGGTAAATGTTTTCTTGCGGAATGTTCTAGTCGCTACCGTGGGCCCCGTGTTGTCAATGTACGTATCTAAAAAGGCCAGTTTATGATCTGGTTCCGCTTGCATTGTGAATTCCATTGTGAACGGGAGTTGATGAAATAAAAAAATAATAAGGCATCCTACTCCGTATGGAACAGACAAAAAGTGTCATCCACATACCGTCGATAGAATAGAATTTCCGACGGGGAAGTGTCTAGCCAATTCATTTTATGGTGCCCCATAAAAAGATGTATGTAACAGGCAACTATGTAAGATCAACTGGCGAACAAGCGCCCAATACCTTTTATTTCAAATTACCCTACATAGGTTATTTTTCTAGTATCGCTCAAAAGCGCATTCGTCGACTTTCACATTTCTATTGTAATAATGCAAACATAATGTTAGCGTTTTCCTCTTTCAAAGTAGGTAGCCTCTTTAGTGCATGTGAAAGACCCTATCCCCAATGGTCTCCGATCATGTGTGGTTTATAAATTTTCGTGCGCAGGCTGTGCAACCTGTTATGTCGGTGAGACCTCCAGACATTTCAACACACGTGTAAGGGAACACTTGGAAACGGACAGGGCCTCACACATCTTCAAGCATCTGGAGACTTCGTCAGCATGTCGCTCTGCATGCTCCTGCGACAATTTTGCCATCATCGATCAGACATCCACGCGGTTCGCCCTTAAAATAAAGAGGCGTTGCACATAGTTTGGGAAAAACCTACACTCAACGCACAAGTCAAACACGTTAATTTACTTTCTGTTTAATTTTGTATTACTATTGTTATGGTCTTAATTATTTCTATTATTATTGCAATTTTTTTAGCATTTATATTCCTCTGTAATTTGTTGTTCATTTCACAATAAAGATGGCAGAGGCAACTGACGAAACACGTCTGTTGTAAAACTCAGGAGTGTCGTGTTTTTCTTAAAATTAAATTCCTCACTGCTTTTATCTAGACCATCTTTGAATTAGTAGGCACCATCAGGGTTTCCCGAGATGCGCAGAACATATGCGCAGTAGCAAAAGAAGGCACCGTGCTTAAAAATTGACACGAATACTGAATTTTTTCGGTTGACGTTCCTCGGGTAACCCGAAACGAAGATCCGTGGAAATGAAAGGGAAAATCTTGCCAATAGTCTGGAATGTAGCAGGAACTTCCACTGAATTTATAGCGAAGGAAACGCACGTGTGATAAGCCTGTTCCGTGCAGGATTTGATTCTGCTCTTCTTGCCTTCTGTGACGTCGCCGATCAATAATGTGTGATTGAAGTGTCGACATGACAAATCTGCTTAATTGTAAGAAGCTTTGTCCCATACGTGAGGTGCTTGGTTTTAAATGTCATGTTTTGGATAAGAGCATAATATTTTTACGTACGGCTTTTGTTTCACCCGTCTTCACTTGGCAGTCACATTCGTAGCATTTTTGTTCATGTTATATATGTCTCTATGGTTTCGTTGTTCTCATTTTACACATTTTTTTGTTTTCGTTCAGTTTCATTATTGTTTTCGTTTTTTTTCCACTTGTGTTTCTCCGGAGCATTTGATTACAGACAGCATTGGCTCCGGTCGTAAATGTTTGTTGTTAATCGGATCAGCTGATTATTTTATGACTTTTGCGCCATTTAGTGAATGAAGGATCCATGAAGGATACCGCAGTAACAATGAGCTTTAAATACTAGCCTCTCGTAGGGAAGAATCTATGACAGCATGTTCAAGTTTATTTTCTAATTCAGTGTGTGGCCAGAAACATTTCAGTTCAAGACCCCAGGCCGTTCTTCGCAAACTTCACTGTTTATTGAATCGCAGGTTTTACAATTCTCGTTGGTTTTTCGCTACAAGTATGCTCGCTCTTATGAGACTGAATATTCTGATAAAGTCACTTCTGAACTCGATTGCTTAGTTCCTGAAGATTCTTTTTAATCACGAAGTCCTAAGATGAACAAAAGTCACACAACGCTAAGGGAAGGGTCAGAAATATTAAATCCGAAAAGAATATGACTGTAAGGAAAAAAATGTAGCGTCCGTACGTTTCACTGTGTCATTGCAAACTCAATTCCATGTTATATTTTATACTCCAACCAAAGAATTATTGTTTAATGTTATTGACTTTCAAGTTGTAAACATTAACCCCACCCTGAGCCTTTCTGAACACTATGGAACAGTGAAAGACGTTATTATGATTTATTTCTTAATGCAAGCCACTTTATTGTTTCAGAGCATGATACTGTCCATGGCCGCATCTTAGCAGTCAATATGGCGCATATCAGACAGAAACGTCAAGTTCCTGGTAACGAATCTCAGAGCGGCAACGTCTTTGAAGGCATAGAGAAAGCAAATGAAGGTACGACCCAGCTTGTTTCTCAACTTCTTCCCTTTTCCCTCCTTTCCTTGTAAACCTATCTATGTTATTTTGTACTTAAAACATCATATTACATGGCCACAAGATTCGTGACAAATCGTTTGTTTTACGGATACTTTGCGCACGCAGTTTCAAGAGGCTTTTTGAAATACAAATTTGCCGATATTTTTGGTAGTTATTTCGGCAATAGGTTTCAAACATGGCTTGCCAGAACTTTCAGAATGTGTACCTCTTCAATCTAAGGAAACTTTTGCGTGCCATCTTTCTTTGTTGCTACAAGTATTATATTCATCGGGGCAAACTTTCAATTGCTTATATACACGGCTGTGCACAAATAAAGCTTACCCGGTTGAAAGCGATATTCTTCTTCAGATCTGTGTACCTCTTATTAAGGGGATGAATGTGCATGAGGCCTTTTGGCCAAGAAATTAAAAGAAACTGAGTACACGAAGATGCACGAGTGAGCTTTTAGATGGTCACCCAAATAGGGTCAACGTAACCATACTTTTCAACTACCGGGGCATTTGTGCATTAATTTTCTGCTTTTTTCATCAAACACATGTACCCTTAAACGGTTGCCTATTTTTGAGAACCTCCAAGGGTTCCCTTAGGGAACAGTTTTGGACGTATTGGTATACCTGCATGTCAAGTGTAATTATCAATTAGCTTTTTAAATTCTCTTAGGGAGTACTTTTTTAACAGGAGATACACAATGGTAGCAATACTCCAAGGACTTTATCATCTTTGTGTTTGGGCTTTCTCCTTGTGTTAAAATTGTCCGGGAGTTGGCGCTTTCCAAGCTGCATAAACAATCCCGGGATATCAATTACTTATGAGAAGATATTACAGCAGTGCACATGATGCTGGAATTAAGCTTAAGTTAAAGTGTTTGTATTATATTTCTCACTGGAGGCGGTATTTTGTGTACCTCTGAAATGGTAATCACGCGGTCAGGAAAAAATATTTGCACCATCATCTGTGAACGGTATCTATCCACGGGCGTGACAAGCCCAAACGACGGCTGCGAAGGAGACTACACCTCAGTTGAATCTTTCAATTTCTATAGAAAAACAACAACAACAACAACAACAACAACAAACAGGAAACCTTCACAAGTGTTAAGAGTGGTCAAATTGCCGGCTAAATGTGTGTAAAATTGTTATAGTTATGTCCACGAGACTCCACTATACACAGGATATGCATTTATTGTCCGTCAAACTCCACTTCGAATATACCAAAAAAAAACAATTTCGTACTACACGAGAAAAACAACAAGTTCTGGCGCCGACTACAAAACATGAAGAAATTTACAGCGATCTACATGGCGGAAATATTTTGAAAGTCCCTCGGGGAAAACGAAACAATTTAATTTCCAAGGAAAAAGTCTTGACATTCTTTCTTTTGTCCAAGTTATGACGAAAAGATCAAATGTAAAACCGAAGGAAATAAAAAAAATTCACAAACCATCCCTGTCCAAATTTGCCATAGAAACATTAAGCCACGCAAATTTATATATCACATGCCAAATTGCGTGGGATGAATTTTTGGGAAAGTTGTAAAGTTAAGTCATATAGTGGGGCTTAATTTGATGTTAAAAATTGGTTGTGATTACGAGGAAACTTGAATGTACTCCCCAGCTCTCTGCTGAATTGGCGTAAGAGCTTTGCGCAAGATGTTCTAGTGCTTTTAAACCTCAATAAAATCGCAGTTGATGTCCCAATACATCATCGCTGGTTACTCTTATAAGAAAGATAAAAGAGTTCCGCTTTCTGCAGATGGCTAAAAACGTTTAAAAGCCACCATTGTATGATTTATTTTGTTGATTTAGTCATTTCACTTGAGCGCGATCTACCTTTGCAGGTTTCCGATGTTATGTCTCTTTTGAAATAACTTTTAATCGTGCTGCTTCTTTCGTGTACGACTCAGCTTTTCGAAATGCTCTAATATTAGCCCGGAACTTCACGTTTGTGTTGATTTACTCTTCTAGGAAACATCTCCGAGTTTTATCAAGGTGACATAATTTTGGATCCCGAACTTCAGTATTACATAAAGACTGGAGGCAACTCAAGGAACGCTATTAGATCACGCAAGAGACTGTGGACCAGTCGAATTATCCCATACCGGATCCCATCCTGGATGAGTAAGTACTTCATATATCGTTTTGGGGATGGGCTGGGGGAAAGGAGATGAAAGGGGACTGCCATATCTAGGGCTCGACAAGCTGTTGTTGTAAATAGTGAACAAAAAGAAATAATTATTGTTTTATATTGCACCGAGACCGCTACCGCACCCAGAACAAAGGAGAGTGAGAAAGTTTTCATGTCGAAAACCCAGACTGCATGCGTGGCTCATATAATGGCGGAATTCGGAGGTTGTGACCAGGGACTGACCCGGTCCATATAGGTGATGGGTGTTTCTTTCACCAGGTTGAAAATGTGAACATGACGAGATCTTTTCCCATTTCGGAAGTCTTTGGTAGACTTTTACTGAGAGCTATAATCTTCCAGTAAAACCACAAAAAAGGAGAAATATGGATAAGTAATTATAACAATTTTTTTCCTTGTGCGCGAGCGGATGGAATTCTGTAAATCAGGGTGACTATATGGAGGGTTAGGGTCAGGGTTATGTGGGTGATTATATGGTACCTTACCATGAATTACTTGCCAAATGGAGCTACTGAGAATTGCGTTTGCGGCAAACGGCAAACGGCAAACGGCAAACGGGAGATTCGCATTTATGTTTTCTTGAAATAAAGAGTACAAAGATGAGAATATATAGTGCAAACGAATTCTGGCCTTTGATGTCAACGCAAAACTACTTGATTTGACAGAGAAACTGAAAACAACGAGCAGCAAATATAGGATAAACATGGTCACGTGGTCATATCTCACGTTTGCTGTTTGCCGTAAACGTCATTCTTAACCTCCCTATTGTCTCTACTGTCCGAAGGAAACGACACCGCGCCCATTCGGCTGATCACCTTTCGTCCACACAACCATACAGTAAAAAGCATCATTTTATAGAACTTGCTTTTGCTCCGAAATGACCCTGAAACTTGTACAATTATTTGACAACCTTCACTAATTTCATTCAAACGCGATTTCGCAAATATCTTTGAGACGTTGGAAAAAAAATGACAAAGATGCATTCAAACCAGTCGCTCGACACTTTCACCTGCCTAACCATGGTATCACAGGAAGCCGCAAGAGGTTAGAACATAAGTTCATCTTCCAAATCGGCACTCTTATCCTCACGGAATCAAAATATTAACTACTATCTCTCAAAAACCAAAAGTCACTTTTAAGGACGGTGCATACTTTTGCTACTGCGCATACGTTTTGCGCATCTCGAGATACTCGATTTTCTATGGCATGGGTGGGTGCCTACTAATAAAGGGATATTTTTGCATGGTTTAAAACTATGCGGAGAAAGCAGAACTTACCAATTGACCTTTGCATAGATAATAACGTATCAATTTGATAAAAAAAATGCCATACACTGCTTTGTATTTTAACACTTTTTTGAATTATTGTTTCTTAATTATCTCTAAAAAATGAGTAGTTACCCCAAATTTTGTTTTTGCATTCCAATAGCCCTTGCTAAGATCTGCTTTTCCAGCATAGTAATAAACTGCGCAAAAATATCTCTGTATTAGTAGGCATGCATAGAACAGAGCCCACTGAATCTTATTTGCGAGAAAATATATATACTGTATATATTTTTTGCTATTTAGGTCACGTGACGTCGAATGTACAGAAAGCCATTCAAGAGTTTCATCGCTACACTTGTCTTCGATTTGTACCCTACAACAGCGCTTACCACAAGAACTACATTGAGTTTGGAAACAGCCACGGGTATGTTGCGGGAACTTTACCTGATCAGTTGCCAATCTTTCTGAAAATTTTGGTTTTTGCAGTGTATCAGTGGCTGTTCCGGGTCGTTCAGGTTTGGGCTTATTTGTAGACTGCTGGTGTCTGTCAGTTATTGTGTTAATTTGTTGTACTGTTTACGTGGCTGGTGCGTAGTCAGGAGGCAGTAATGAAGACAATACTGATAACAAAAAGTAAAGTTCAACAGAGAAAAAAACTATCACACTAGACACATCTATGCAATTGCTGGCATACGTTTTTTTGTATCATTAAAACCTGCTTTTCCGGTAATATTACCTTGAGACAAGGCAAGTGTATAAGCAAGTGTAAAGGCAATTACAGCAGAGGTCCTTTTAGCTTGTAAAACAATTAAACAGCTCATGGTTATAAAGATTTAATTTCGTTTTGCATTATATAAGTAATTGTCCCCCCAGAGCATGTCCAATACTCACCTCTTCCCCCCTCCACAAAAACGAGCATTTCCCAATTCCAATTCGACCTGGAAACAGTGGATAGAAGAGCCACCTCGTGGAATCCGCTGAAATTCTCATTTATTATTATAATTATTATTATTATTATTATTATTATTATTATTATTATTACTATTATTATTATTATTATTATTATTATTATTATTATTATTATTATTATTATTATTATTATTATTATTATTATGTTATTTTACTGGAAAGATATGGTCGCTTAAATTATAACCTTGCTAGCGTCAGGTCCCGAATTCACACCGGGTACAAATAAACACCCGGCTGACATTAGGATGGTTTGGACAACTGGCAAAAACAACCAACACAACAACAACAACAACAACAACAACAACAGTGACAAAAACATGTCTAATGTTCATTTTACTCTTTTCCCATCATGGATTGCAAAAGATGTTCATCTCGAATTGGCAAGCGATATGCTGAGGCTGGCCGGCAAACTATCTCCCTCGGCGACGGATGCAACTTTGTGGGAACTATTATACACGAGATGATGCATGCGATAGGTAATACTACAAACAGAGGACTGTTAAATTACAATTTAATCAAAATGCAATGCCCAGCTAGCATGTTCATGAGCATTCTGTGAGTTCCTACGGAAGTCGAGCTCATGACCTTACTTGCACCGGTGGAGACCACTCAGCAATTTCCTTGTACATTCGTGGCGAACGAGGTGGCTAAATTTGATTAAGGTGGCCGAACACAGTTTTCCAGTATACAGGTGTTAGTAAACATTATTTCAAAACTACGTACTTCAGAGTACCTGAAATTAGCTTGGTGCAAGATTAGCAGAGTAGGAATAAATGTTTTTGAGAAAGATGCCGTTGCCATGGCAACGCCGTTGCCATGGCAACGCGGCAAGCTATTTACCGTCCACAAATAATGGTTTTCCTTAATTTTTGGAAAATGCACTCGTTTGATTTTTTCCATTTTTTGTTTCCAGAAAAACCCACAAAATACTGACATAGTGACGCTGCTTTCATGTAATTTTAACAGATAGATCTCCTGTAAATGTTGGTTTTACACTTTAATGTTTTTTGAAGTTACCCTCTGTTAGATGTTGGTTTTTGTTTGTAGGCGAGTTACGCTTTTAGAGAACTACTGTTTTGTCAAATTTCACGAAATTCTAACGAGCGGTTCCTTAGAAAACAGTTCATTTTCATTAAAACAACCAGTCACAACTTTTTGGTCAAATGCGCATGCGTTGCTTTTAATGAGGTTTTCTCAGCAGAGATATAAAGCGTGCAAAAAGGATTAGGTCTTCGTGAACTCACTTTCTTTGTTCGGTGATAAATGCAGAAGGATTCACAAACGAGAAACTTAGTTATTTTAAGAGCAAAACTCACCTTTGGGATCCATTTGGTATAAAATCGAGGGATCGATAGAATTGGTTTACCACAACCCTAGCGCGCGCTTAATAGCATCACTAACAGAATCTGTAAAGCGCGCGAAAACTGTGTTCGGCCACCTTAACACTCACTACGAGACTCCCCGCCTGCTCAGGATTAGAGGCTTTGAACGCTGAACGAAAGATCACGGGCTCGATTTTCGTCCAGGCCTGAGATTTGTCCTTGTCCCATGCTCGCAATCTGCTGCTTAATACATCTTTCTTATTTTGTAATGAAGTTTATAACTTAACATCTTCTATAGTTAATCAATGTGGATTTCTTGTACATTACAAGAGTATGATTCTTGGTCGACGTTGGTTGGTTAAACAGCTATTAATTATCGTCGAGTCTACGGTCAGATATTCTTTTGTTCAAAAGGACTGGAAACGAAACGAAATGGTGAATTTAATGAAGAATGACCCAGTTCCCTCGCTCTGTGTCAAATAGTCGATAACTGTAACGACAGCTAGTACACTGTTTACATCTAACAACTACTGTTTACTGACCTTTCCAGTCGCCGATCAGTTCTTTCATTCCTAGGGTGTATTGAGTGTATTCACTCCGATATTTTTGAATCGTTGTCGACAAGTTTTGATTTGCGGTAAGATCATTTCACAGCTGATATAGGAACACAGTGGGCGCAGACGTCTCGTCAAAAACGATCAATTTCGGTTTAGGTAGAGAAGAAGGGATTTTACCCAATGCCTGCAATGCAATCCTTGTTTTAATATATTTCAGTTATCCTAGCTTTTATTGTTTGTTCTATCAAGCTCGTCACCTCGGCCGTTGGGATCAGTCTGCCGTTAATATTTTGTATTTGAGATAATTTGCTGATCCAGGTCTACAAGTGATCCGGCACCACTCATTGGTTTGTCGCTGTGGAATTGCAGATTTTATTGTATTCATTTTAAAATGAACCTGCCAGTACGTTCTCGAAAATAAATATCTACTTACGCAAAAAATAAGATACACAATTACCAATAGTAAACTAACGTGCTTTGGTTTGCTCTGCTAACTTCTTCCTTCGCCACCGGTTAAACAATAGAATTTCAAATTGTTCGTCAGATAATGATTTGGTAATAATTCTTAATCACTTTTCTGTGTCAGGTTTCTTCCACGAACAAGCAAGAAGCGACAGAAATAACTATGTAAAGATCTTTTGGGAAAACATTCTTGATGGTAAGAGAGTAGCATGAAGCATAATTTTTCATTTCATTTTCCTGAATCTAACGAGTTAATTAAGTTGGTTGTTTAACTTTTTCCAAATTATGTGCATGCAGATCCAAGAACACTAACCAACGAAATAAATATAAAGTTAATTAAGTTCAATGGCAGTAACAAGATTAGTTAAAGACAAGGTCAGTGCATTAGGGGAAAATAGGAAAAAATGCCAACAGCAAAATGAAAGGGAAGGGTGAGCGAATTCGCTCACCTTTTTAGAATTCTTAATCGAAAAACAGAAGACATAAGTAATTCCCCACTCCAAAAACTACGGAGAGACTGGTGCGAGTGAGGGGTTATGGGACCGCTTAAGAAGACGGATGGAAATTGCGCCGATGAATAACTAACAATTATTTTCAAGATTGAGCAAAATATCGTAATTTGTCAGGCTGAGGAAAATAATGGATCTGTGAGACACTGACATTCACGATATTTTGCGATAACCGAGTTCCATAATTGTTTTATCATTCGATCACAGAGTTTGTTTTTCATAATTTTGATCATCTAAAGATGTCAAATCCCTCTCTGACAGCTCAGGGAAGCGATCTGCCATTTTTACACAAGAGCGTGGTTTCAATTACGCGTGAGCAGAATATTTTTTGCAGCAAAACACAGTTGGACAGTATTGCGCATGAGCAGACCATTATTTGTGGGCAGTTATTTGCAGGTCATGTGGTTTGCTCTCGGCCGGTGAAAAGGAAGAAAAAAAATGCACCGAATGATAAATGCATTTCCCAGCAGTTAGGCAAGCACTACGCCACTCAAGATGTCCATCCATCCATCCAAGCAATCCCACAATCTTAACTCGTATCAGTCTTCTCACAATTTTTGGAGTGGGGAATAGTCAACAGCTGAGAGGGTGGAATTCAGAGAATTTAAAGCGAAGAAATTATTTTTCGAAAATAGGTCGTTGCGATTGTTTTGCTAAAGCGAAGGCAAATTTTGTCATTGAACAGAACGTCACTCGAGTTTGCAGACTTCCCAGGAAATCTTCGAGCTCTTCCATGAGATTGTGCTTAAATAAATTACTAGTTCGACTTGAATGAAATAATTTGTTAGTTTACCGATTTTTCGTATTCCATTGTTGTATTTCGTCAACACTCGCCCTTCAAAATGATCCCCTAGCATTTGGGAAAAAAAATGAGGCGCGTTTCATTTTCAGACTACTTCAAGGGATTATTTGATTCAGCAACAGCCTCCGCAAATTACAAGATCTTTGCAGAGCCTTTCTAGGTACGAACCTTGTGTTTTAGCGCGCTGTATTTTGATCCTTTTCCCTTTTAAAAACTATATAAAATGAATACTTGTAACGCGCATTTTAACATGACGTGGTGATCAAATGCGCAAGCAGTTACCCACCCAACCATGAGAGTATACACACAAAGACCAGACCACAACACTGGGAACTACATCCCCTACTCTTTGCGAACAGTGAGTGGGTTCTTTAACGTCCCACAGAGTTAATTATAAACAAGGATTGTGTGACGGGGCCTACGGTTTATCGTCCTTATCCGAGAAAACTAGAAAGTCTAACCATTTGCAGATGTCATAGTAAAGGCAGCACTTTCTCCTCAGTTATTTAAAGACCCTGAGTGTTGGTCCGGCCGGGGTTTGAACCCTCGACCTCCCGCACGGTAGTCCGGCACTCTACCAACTGAGCTAACCGGTCGGCTTATATTAAATCAAAACTCGGCCTGAACTGCCACGGCAGTCCATCCACCCTAAAAGGATCCAAAATGTTCGAAGGCAAGATTTTGTCCAATACACTCCAAGTATCCCCTAGATATTTGGAAATTATTCTGTGGACTATTACGTTGTTACCTTTCAGGCTTCTCAGATCAGTTTGACAAGTATCCATGGCAAGTGATCGATGATTTGGGCGTGTCGTATGACTACCAGTCAGTCATGCATTACGACAGAAGAGCATTCACCAAAAACGGCAAACCAACCATTGTTGCAGTGGGGAATGAGAACATGGAATTCGGGACTCCAGACGACTTGTTCAGTACAAGAGATGTGGTTGAAATAAACGCCTTGTACGACTGTACAAGTAAATAATTTTGAATGTTAATCTAAGAAATTGCACCGTCGCTAATGGACTACTTAAAAGTAGTCCATTCTTGTAACCTTGGTCTTCCCATAAGACATTGGCAGACGTATTTTGGCTGAGGTGTGTGTTTTATTTTGGTTGGTTGTTTTGTTTTTCTCATTGGTTGTATTGGGGGCACTGTTGTTGTTGTTGCTATTGTTGTTTCCGTTAATGTCGGGGTCACTGTTGTTGTTATTGCTATTATTCTATTTTTCTCACCGTCGCTGTTGTTGTTTTTGTTGATGTTGGGGTCACTGTTTTTGTTGTTGTTACTATGTTGTTGTTGCTTATGTTAATTTTTAGGTTACTGTCGGTTGTTGCTAATGCTATCATTTTGTTTATATGATGAGTAACCGGGCCCCAGGTATTAACGAGTTTAAGGTGAGCCACAGGATTAATATATCTCGTTTTACATCTAAAACCAACGTTATGTTAAACCAAATCGTCAAGGTAAATAAGTTTTGATCTTGTTACGCGATTGTTTAAAATACTCTACGAAGCCGCTTTGGCTTTTATTTTACACCTTTTTATAGAAAATTAATATAAATTCCAAAATCTGCGTTAATCCAATCAGCATGATTATTTGCGACGTAAATAAAGTGGAATTAATCCTTCTCGTTTGCGTTAAACTAGGTTTGCCTGCAATCCCATCATTTTAATTCTGTTATTATTTAAATAACATAATTGACGTAAACTTTCCCATAATAAGATAACAAGTTACACACTAAAACAAGCCGCAATATTTTAGGACTGGACGATATTGTAAGCAGAGTTGGCCATTTCCGAGTTGTTTTGAATCTCATTATGAAAACAAGGTTTCGTGCGTAGTTTGTATTATGAAAATTATTTTTCATTCATATGCAAAGAAAACTAATTTTCACATGAAAAGCTTTGTACTTCACCTCGTTTTGGTAATGAGGCTCAAAGCAACTTGGAAATGGTCTATTCATAACGGATAACCCTGATATAAGCTTTATAGTTAGGCTAAACTTGGGAAAACCATCAAGCCATCGAGCCATGAAACATTGCATTTTTTTTGTTGAGAGTCCCTAATTTTTCAATTCTGCGTTGTTTCCATCAGCTAAAACATATGGTTGGACCTCGTGGTCGCGGTGGACACCCTGTGACGACAATTGTTATCGCACCCGTGAAAGATACTGCTACCATTCAGGAAACGTAAAGTCTTGTGGAGGAAACGTCAATGCATACGGAGTTGAAATACAGAGTGAAAAGTGTCCTTCCTCTATATGCCCGGGTAAATAATGTTTATCAATTAGTTTGAATAAACTATTACGAGCATGAATAAATGTGACTAAAAATGTTTGGAAATTTCAAACCGTTCTTGGTTTGGGGATTTAAAGGCTACCAGAGGTACATAATAAAAGTGCTATATCATCTGCATAAAAAAACAATATTATAGCAACGCTCATGCTATTTTCATAGAATTCGTTAACGTCTCAAGTTAGAACATGGTCACAGCTACTCGACCAATCAGTGCCCAGTATTTGTGTATTCTATATCCCATAAATTATGTAAAGAGGCGAGGGCTTTGAAGCGCAGTGAAATTTTGGGGTAAAATAACTACTCATAAGTATGTCATATGTAGAGCAGCTTTGTGGTGGCTAGGTCATTAAACTATTATGGCGACGTTCCCACAAGTCTCCTGTAGCTCCGCGGTCGGGCATCCAAACTAGTAAATGGAGGGTTCCTGTTTTGAGAACTCGGATTCTCTTTTTTCGAATATCCTTGTATCACTGACTGAAAAATAAATCATTTTTTTATTTACCAGCCTATACTGTGATGTAATCTGAACGCGTTTTCTTTCTTCACAATTTGCCTTTTGTAGCCCCTATTGATGGACATTGGGGTCGCTGGTCGGAATGGCGTCCTTGCAGTAAAACATGCAACGATGGCATCAAAACACGAATCCGGATGTGTGACAATCCAGCGCCTACTCACGGTGGAAAGCCTTGTCCAGGCAGCGAAACAGAAACTGAAATGTGCATCTTAAAGAGGTGTCACCTTGGTGAGTTAGAATTCTAAAAGTAAATTTTATCCTCTTGAATATCCTCCCCGGCGCCGTCATTTTGGGAGTTTTTTAGCAGTAAATGTCATCTCAGTCCCGTGGAAGTAGGGAAAAGTTACTTTCATTTTTCTCACACATGGCTGACTAGGACATTTTATAACCCACTGATTAATTTCCGCGCGTTCTCATTGGACAAAACACTTCACGTGGTACAAAATCGGACGGCGATTATTAGAACAGTTGGCCGTGAAGCGAAGCATTGAGGGCAACTGTGAAATCTTTAAGCCGAAATCATTATCCTTCGATACACCAGATAGATGGAAGGGGTTTATTTATCTTACAACCCTCAGATTAATTGCTGTAGAAAAGAGAAATTAGCCAGCGATGGCTTGGCGTGATTGCAGTCAAATAAATGCAAGCTGAATAGTTTACTCCATTTTGTTAAACTGTGATTGGATCAGTACAACAACTTAGCCTTAAACCTGTGATGTTTTTTGTTTTGTTTTTCTCGTTGAAAGAAATTGGGCTCAGCCTCGGGCATTATCCTCCTCAAAATTTTCCGTTTGCCTTCAAGCCTCGCTTGTTGCCCAACTGTCCGGAAAGAGAAGTGAAATTAGACACAGGGCAACAGATCAGACGGTAACTGAGATAATTATTTTCGAGTGTCGATGTTCACCATTGCTCATGGTGTGACGCGCAGTGCTTTTGATTTTCTTGTGCTTATGCTTGTGGTTTCCACTAGAAAACTGGGAACAACACGGGGCGAACATACGCACGCGCAGTACGTTGAGCTCTAATTCTTATGCTTGCGCTGTGCAGTCACGTCACGCCGGTTCACACTTGTGGGATAAGTGCCAAAGCCCCTGGCATAAGCATAATCATGACTCACACCCGTTCGCGCATATTTCTTTACTAATGTCTGTGTTTATGCTTCTGCTTATCCGCACGATCGTGAACTAGCAGTGACTTATTTTTATAAATTTTAACAGACAACGACGATGCTGACTTTGAAAACTTTCGCTTGGGGATGTGGACTAATTCGCAAACCGACAACCTGCACTGGCAATTTCATAGATACTTCACTCAAACCATGAATACAGGGCCTGACAGAGATCATACCAGCGGGAAAGGTAACCGTATTATCTTTGTTTTGTTTATCTATTCTGCGACATGAGCATCACATGGAAGGGTGATGTTTTAGTTTCAGTTGTTACAAATTTGAAGACTTGATGTTTGACAAGCAAGTCCTTCTAGTGAGTATTCTTGGATATTTCTTCGGTTTGGCAACATTAACAGTCACATGGCCATAAGCTCAGCTCAGTATCCTGATTTTGAGCACAATTATGGGTATCATTTTATTATTGTTATTGGCCACTCACCTTTCAAGGTCAGCAACTTTGTAGTTCACAGATTCGTACATGTTTGTTCAATCCAATTCAATTCAATTCAATTCAATTCAATTCAATTCAACGTTAATCTTTATTGAGGAAGCCGAAGTGCACGCAAAGTGGTTTACAGTAGGTCCTCAAAAAGAAAAATTACAAAATTAATAGTAGCAAATATATGGAAAACATTTAAGTAACATAGCGTATAAGAGTAAATCAAAAAAGAAGAAAGAAAATTAAGAATAATTACAAGCTAAGAAATTGCGCTAAAAATAGGAACTATGAATTTAAATTTGGCTTTGGTCAAGCCAGCTTAAATGCTGCTAAGGGTAAGGGTAAGGTTTATTAAAATTGCATCGCAGCCCGTAGGCTGAATTACGTAATAATTACATACTAATATTTACAATAAAAATTTAAGGTTTACAATAATGATTAAAATATAATACAAATGCTAACTATGTCTAAAAGGAATCTAGTAAATAATAATCAATTTAATAACACCTTAATCACGTTTCTAAAAAAAAATGATTTTAAAATTGATTCGTTTGGCGGGCCATTGCGAGGATAAACGAGTTCTTTGCCCTGTTGCCGGGTATGGACGTGTGGTATATCGTAAGGACGATAATTTCTTAAGTTATACCTTGGTGGATTCTTATATAATGGCGGAAGTAAGCTGTCTAGCCTATGGTCTTTATCGGATGTAATACTAAGGAGGGCGTTTGTCTTAGGAAAATGTCCAAAGAGTTCCAAACATCAGCAGCAAAGTTTAGTGTATTCCAATGTCCCCACCTTCTCTGTCCCTTGTTTATGCCATAAGTTTTCGCATTTTCCTCACAGAATCACCCAAAACGACAAATGAAGTTAAAATGTAGAAACCAAACACCGTTGAAAGAAATGAATATGCATAACTAATTCAAATGAACATGCCAATACGCCTACAGCAGATATATGGGAAAACTCTGACTATCAAACCTAGGATCCTAGTATCCATAGACTAGTCGAATTATTTACTAGTGATATTTTGAGGTCTCTGTGTATCAAGCTTACGATTTTATCCTTTTATCCATAGACTACACGAGTTAAATACAAGTGATATTTTGAGATCTCTGTATATCAAGCTTACGATTTTATCTGTAGACTACACGAGTTATCTCGGAAGTGATATTTGGGGATCTCTTTCTTGCAGGATATTACCTTTACATGGAGTCATCACAGACAACAAGCGGCCAAAGAGCCGAACTGGTCAGCTCTTGGATGGCAACCAGGCAAGGAGGGCAGTGTTTTAAATTCTACTACAACATGTACGGTCACACAGTTGGAAGCCTGGCAGTCAAGCTAGACATATCAAATGGAAAAAGTTGGTATATCTTCTACAAATCAGGAAACCAAGGCCATGGGTGGAAGAAGGGCATGGGAGTGATTGATCTTGAACAAGGTTTACAGTATAAGGTAACTATAAAAACTGGATCATTGTATAACGCCATTCCTGAAATTTAATTGGCTAAGCGACCATGGTATATGGGCCATTATACCATGCCTGAGAAATAGTGACCGTTAGTGTCTTCTGGTTGTTCTTCATTCTCGTCCCCAGAGCCTCCTGTCCCTCTTAGCCGGCGGGGCCTTCGCACGAGGGAAAGGAGGCTCTGGGGACACAGGATTTGATTGGCTAGTTCCTAACAAGAGAAATGAAAAACGGAAGTGAAAATGTTAGCGGCAGAGCGTGGGATGGGCGACTGGCGGCCTGGCGCGAAAAATAAAAGTAGCTACAAAATGAAATGCAGCACGATGGCGGACGCTAAAAAATCGCTAAAGATCCTCTGAAAAAAGCCGTTGGTAAATTTTTTTAACATCTTTGGGTGTTATGATCAAACGGGTTTAATTAGAAACCACTCTGTCGATAGTTTCGTGAAGGAAACACGCTGTGGAGTTGGCAAAAGTCTTCAGAGTTTTTATCGGGAAGGGAAATTTCGCTCGATGATAACTTTCCTAACAAACTCTGTCAACCTAGTTTTTACAAGATAAAAGAAATTACGAATTGCAGTCTTAAATGGAAAAGAGTCCATCTTCGCAGAAGCTTTCGTTGGCTGAGACAAGAGTGAAAGAGCTCGCAGTTCTACGCCAATGAATGGCCAAATTTCCCGAGCCTATCGGTGCAAACTGCTTCTCGCCCAAGTGACGATCACAAATGGCTGGAGCATTCTTCACAAATTTCTAACTTGTAATAAAGTACAGCTCCTCATAAGCGGTACTAGTACTGATAAGTACTGATAAGGCAGCACTGAAAAGGCCTCTATTTCATGTATGTTGGTATCTAGCAGCAGTGTAAAATATGTTCTTTCTGTTTGAGTTCAATTCAATGATATGATGACAGGATCCACCATACATACATACATACGTTTATTGACCACTTCCCCAAAGGGGCTTTTCAGTGCCAATTACACCATCCCTAAGGAATTTGAAATTATATCCCTTGTTTTCTCTGTTGCTGTTACTGTCAGTGCATTTGGAAACATGGCACTTAGCATACTTAGAAACAGGTCTAAAAATAATTATTTCCCTATGAATATTATTAATTATCAACAGTGTTTAATATGCAGTTGTAATTTTGCAACTACTGATTTTTTTTTATTTGGGGAGGGGGAGAGGGTTAAATAATTTATTGCATTCAACATCTGGTCTGTTTTAGAACAACTTTTTAATTTACTTAATATTTGGAACACTCATTGAACCCAACTAAGTCTCTTGAAGGCTACAGACACATAACATGATTAAACACACAAATGTCAATGTGTAATATAATAAGTGAATGACTTAATGAGTGCTGAAGTCAAAATGGGTGAATTTACAGCAGAGATGGATAATCCAACCCGATGAATCTGTATAGTAGTTAATTTGCAGGTATAAATAATAGAGATGGAGTGTTACTAGTTTGTCTGATAATCAGTTATCTGTGTATAACAGTATGGGCACAGATTATATATCCTTGTAATGGAATTCATGTATTAAAATTATTAAAAGCATAATTGTTAATAGAACTGAGTGAAGTGCAAAGTTCAATATTTAATAATTTATTACACCCATCACACTTCTTTTTGTTAATGTTAATATTTATTGATCTGCTTCAAGAAACCCGATTTTTAAGTGGTTATTATTATTTCACTTTATTTTCATGCGGCTAAAGGGATGCGATTTGGAGATAAAAAATAGTGCGATTCTTGAATAAACCACACTGTTGAGAGCCAATCAGATTGCAAGGATCACCAGTGGTTTTAAAATAGGTGTAATAATCATAGAAACAAATTATTGAATGATCCATTAGATGGTCCATCTGTGTTATAAATTGAGCCCTCGAAACAGCAGTTCCATCCTAAAAATGCGAACGTACTGTAGTCATTTTTCCATTAATGATTTGCATAACATTGTACAACTTTAATATAATGACAGATTAACCCTCAGAAGTTTGTATAGTGAAAAGAAATAGTATAAAACTTGTTACCATTCTGCAATGAGATGTGCCTCATCAACTACAGCTGCTTTGATCTTTTCCCTAATCTCAACACTGTCCAAAACCTTCCTATTTCTTTCCAATAAACTTAAATACACTTAATATTCCTTCAATTTGGGATACAGAGAAGTCTAACGATTCGTCTCAAAGAATCATTGCAGGTGGTAGTTTTATGCTGTCAAGATTGATATCTGATCCCGCATCAGGGCATTCAACGGCGATGCGACCAAAATGATGGAGTCACTGACCTCCAGCCATGAGTCAAAACAAAGGGCAAAAGCTGGAATATCAAGGATTTGTCGAAGGCAGAGACACCTGACACATCCCTCCTTTTCTCGAGAATAATTCTAATTGCGTTCCCAAGCTGCTTACGAAGGGAAATCGTTTCCAAAATAAGAAGACGCAGAAACTTCGCCAGTATCTCAATAAACTTATCGCCTCTGGCAGCCGCCATGTTATTCTCACTAAATTTAATGACATTTCAAGACTTCATACATGAATACCGGAAGTCCTAGAATCTAGGACTTCCGTAATCCTGTGTCCCCATTCTCGTCCCCAGAGCCTCCTGTCCCTCTTAGCCGGCGGGGCCTTCGCACGAGGGAAAGGAGGCTCTGGGGACACAGGATTTGATTGGCTAGTTCCTAACAATAGAAATCTAAAACGGAAGTGAAAATGTTAGTGGCAGAGCGTGGGATGGGCAACTGGCGGCCTGGCGCGAAAAATAAAAGGAGTGTCAAAAAGAAAGGTCGGCATTAGATAACATAGGGTGAAGCGGTCCCGACTGATCGGAATTTTCCGATCGTCCTTGTGACGTCATCGTCCGACTGCTTTCACGAAATAAACAAATAGTGCTTTATTATCCTTTGCGTTGTGTGATAAATTTGCCGGCGGCCATCTCTGTTGGGACAACTATTCCTCAGTTTACACACTGAAGGACTGACAAAGCAGATTTTTTCGAGGAGTGGATGAATGTTTACATGCCTTTACCATTTTATCTTTGCCCACCGCTTCACTCGATGTTACTTCTTTGTACTGTTGCAGGACACTACATAACATAGGGTGAGGAGGATCCGAGCCCAACTGGATCCAGTCTTCGTTTGGAAAAGTATTCCTCATTAATTATTTGACTCAAAAGCAGTTCTTTCGATGAATACATGAACATATGCTGTTATATGAATTTTCAACACCTGATGAAACTGTTTACATCTTTCACGAAAGTACTGTTTAATACTTCTTTGTACTGTTTTTGCACTACATAATAGGGTGAGGGTGACGTGTAGTGGCATTTGCAGAAATGAATCATAAACAACAAGTGATTTTTCGTTGCAGGTCAAATAAAGCGCGATAATGTCAAACACAACGCGTGCGCTTTTTTTGTGTTCTTTGACCGATATTTGGGAAGAGTAGCAATAACTCCCTTCTTCCGCTGAACTGCCTATATTAGCGGGAACCCGGGAAAATCTGGCGGGAGATTTGAGTTGTAATTTACCTTTGCGTAGCTCGCGTCTTGATAATGGAAGAAAATTATGATGACTTTGCTCCTTGCGAACAAATTCCCAAAAGAACCTGCTACGTTTCTTCTATGGATCAGGTCGCAAAGCTAATAATTTTCAAGTTTTGAAACGAAAAATACTGTAAAGTTTTCCTGTTACAAGGGTACTGGTAACTTTGGAAATCATGATGAGTTAATGTTTATTAATTTTTGGTTAACTTTTGCCCCCATAATACAGTTCTGCTGAGTCCTGTCAATTGCTGCAAATGTGGGGATCTAACCTTTGGAATAATAATAATTAAAAAAGAAAATCAATGGATTTAGAATCCACAGGATGACACTGAGACACTTCTTACAACAATAGCAACACAATCCTTCCTTTAACTTAACATGTTGTGATCCTTTTTTTGAATTATGGAGTTCCTCACATACACAAAACTTCAATTACAAGAAATCTACCCCAGCCCCCTCGCCCCCTTCCCATTGCCATGCCCTGGAGAGGCTGATGAAAGGATCAAATGGTTGAAAAAAAAAGGGGAAAACTTCTGATTAGGTTTACTCAAATTGTTAATGTGGTTGGATTATTTCAGAAGTCTGGATACAACAATTGCATAGTTGTAAATGCAAATGTCACCATAGATGCTATTTGTTGCTGGGTACACACCAGAGACATAATTCCTATAAAATTGCAGTTTGTAGTCTTTCATGATCACATGCATGCCCTTTCTGGTCTTGGTATCATGTCCGAAATTCAAACAATTTTTTTTTAAATAAAAACAGGCACCAATATAGAGACATCAATGCTTGCAATGTGGTCGATTGATTTTCAAACTATAACACTGTGCCTAGATTACAGGAAAGGAAATCACAGACTTTATTTTATTTCCCATGATTAAAGATAGCAAAATATTGTCCAATATAGTTACTTTTAACATTACAACAGGGAGGAGGACTAAAGCATTTACCTTTCGGGCTTTTACAAAGACGCTAGTCCTCCCATTAAAAAAATATAAATAAATATATTTTTATACACTTCAACATAGGTTGTTGAAAATTCATGTATTCATCGAAAGAACTGCTTTTGAGTCAAATAATTAATGAGGAATACTTTTCCAAACGAAGACTGGATCCAGTTGGGCTCGGATCCTCCTCACCCTATGTTATGTAGTGTCCTCTGCAACAGTACAAAGAAGTAACATCGAGTGAAGCGGTGGGCAAAGATAAAATGGTAAAGGCATGTAAACATTCATCCACTCCTCGAAAAAATCTGCTTTGTCAGTCCTTCAGTGTGTAAACTGAGGAATAGTTGTCCCAACAGAGCTGGCCGCCGGCAAACTTATCACACAATGCAAAGGATAATAAAGCACTTCAGCGCCATATTTGTTTATTTCGTGAAAGCAGTCGGACGATGACGTCACAAGGACGATCGGAAAATTCCGATCAGTCGGGACCGCTTCACCCTATGTTATCTAATGCCGACCAAAAAGAAATGCAGCACGATGGCGGACGCTAAAAAATCGATAAAGATTCTCCGAAAAGCCGTTGGCAAATTTTTTAAACATCAGCAGGTGTTATAATCAAACGGTTTTTAATTAGAAACCGCTCTGTCAATAGTTTCGTGAAGGAAACACGGTGTGGAGTCGGCAAAAGCTTTTAGAGTTTTTATCGGGAAGGGAAGTTTCGCTCGATAATACTAGTTAAATTTTGTTTTCACAAGATAAAAAAACATTTACGAATTGCAGTCTTTAATGAAAAAGAGTCTATCTTCGCAGGAGCTTTCGTTGGCTGAGACAAAAATGAAAGAGCTCGCAGTTCTACGCCATTGAATGGTTAAATTTTCCGAGCCTATCGATGCAAACTGCTTCTCGCCCAAGTGGCGATCACAAATGGCTGGAGCATTCCCCACAAATTTCTAACTCGGAATAAAGTACAGTAAGGGACATCTCTATTTCATGTATGTTGGTATCCAGGAGCAGTGTAAAATATGTTCTTTCTGTTTGAGTTCACTTCAATGATATGATGACAGGATCCACTATCTCTAAGGAATTTGAAATTATATATCTTGTTTTCTCTGTTGCTGTTTACTGTAAGTGCAACTATAGGTATATTTGGCAACATGGCACTTAGCATACCTAATTATTAACAATGTTTAATATGCAGTTGTTTTGCAACATCCATCATCGGGGGGGAGAGTTGGAGGGGGCGGTGGCAGAATTTGGGAAATTACCTACTTGAAAGTGGAAGAGGGCAACCCAAATAATTTACATTGGCACTGTCATTCCTTCAAATCCAATACCTGCTAGAATTATCTTTGAGACATAAAAAGAGTGTCACCGAAAATATGAAAATTCCTTAAAATTGTATTTTATATTATAATAGAAATTGCATTCAACATTTGGTCTTTTTTGAAACAACTTATTTTTAGTTTACTTAATATTTGGAACACTCATTGAACCCAATTAACTCAAAATAAGTCTCTTGAAGGATACGGACAAATAACATGATTAAACATACAAATGTCAATGCGTAATATAATAAGTAAATGAGTTAACGTGTGCTGAAGTCAAAATGGGTGAATTTATAGCAGAGATGGATAATCCAACCCAATGAATCTGTATGGTAGTTAATTTGCAGGTATAAATACTAAAGATGGGCTTCTTGTCTAGGGGGAACAACTTGAACTGACAAGTGTTTCTAGTTTGTCTGATAATCTGTCATCTGTGTATAACAGTATGGGAACAGATTATCCTTCTAATGGCATTCATGTATTAAAACTGTTAAAAGCACAATTGTTAATAGAACTGAGTGGAGAACAAAGTTCAATATTTAGTAATTTATTACAACCATTTTGAAATCACATTTCTTTTTGTCAATATAATATTTATTGATCAGCTTCAAGAAACCCATTTTTAAGCGGTTATCATTTTATTTTCATGGGCGTGCGATTCGTGAATAAATCACACTGTTGAGAGCCAATCAGGCTGCAAGGATCACCAGTGATTTTAAAATAGGTCAAATAAAAATAGAAGCGAATAATTATTGAATGAGCCATCAGATGGTCCATCTGTATTATAAATTGAATCCTCGAAACACCAGTTCCATCCTAAAAATGAGAACGTGGTGTGGTCATTTTCCCATTAACGATTTGCATAACATTGTACAACTTTAATATAATGACAGATTAACCCTCACAGGTTTGTAGTGTGATTTAGACTGATCACAAAGTATATAGTTGTAGAGCATCTATGTGTTTATTGTGAAAAGAATTAGAATAAAACTTGTTACCATTCTGCAATGAGATGTGCCTCATCAACTACAGCTGCTTTGATCTTTTCCCTAATCTCAACGCTATTCAAAACCTTTCTAATTTTTTTTCCAATAAACTTGAAATATTCCTTCCATCTGGGATACAGAGAAGTCTAACGATTCGCCTCAAAGAATCATTGCAGATGGTGGTTCCATGCTGTCAAGTTTGATATCTGATTCCGCATCAGTGCATTCAACAGCGATGCAACCGAAATGATGGAGTCACTGACCTCCAGCCATGAGTCAAAACAAAGGGCAAAAGCTGGAATATCAAGATTTGCCGAAGGCAAAGACACCTTGCATATCCCTCCTTTTTTCGACAATAATTGCGTTCCCAAACTGCTCACGAAGAAAAATCGATTCCAAAATAAGACGACGCAGAACATTCGCCAGTATCTCAATAAACTTATCGCCTCTGGCAGCCGCCATGTTATTCTCACTAAATTTAATGACATTTCAAGACTTCATACATGAATAACGGAAGTCCTAGAATCTAGGACTTCCGTAATCCTGTGTCCCCAGAGCCACTTGGTCCTCGTGCCCAGCCTCCAGCGGCTAAGAGGACCAGGCGGCTCTGGGGACGAGAATGCCTGTGTCCCCAGAGCCACTTGGTTCTCGTGCCCAGCCTCCAGCGGCTAAGAGGACCAGGCGGCTCTGGGGACGAGAATGGTTGTTCTTGCAAAGTGAAATCAGCAAGATCTAGCAGTATTTCTTGATTGTTTGTAAATAAAACAATTATTCCACTCGCGCTTGTTGGATACGTGTGTAACGTAGCCTCCCTTAAACATTTTGCCAGCCTAGAAATTTTTAAACGTTTTCTGCACGCTACGTATGCCACTTTGTTGGACTTCAGGTATGATATTGACATGCCTTGCACAGGGTCTCTTTCTAGAAACTGTCCTTGTCACAGTGTGTAAGCTTAAGATTTCTTAATGTATCTTATATGTTTTAATGATATTTAAGGGATTGCGCCTCGCATGGGTCTCGTTGTCCCGTTTTGCGCAATACCCTTCGGATCACTCATTTTGTTTCTGGTGTTTCTGTTTTTTTCTTTGTATTTATTTTAATGCGTCCAATAAAGCTGAAAAATTAAAATAAAATAAAAATGTAACTGAGTCGACACTACGCGCCTTGTTGGCTATCTACCATCTCATATCGAACGCGCACTCGTGGAATAATCAAATAAACTGCAAAGCCCCAATATTCGAGGACTCCTTAAGATAACCATTCTACCCTAGAAGTAACAATAAAGGCTTCAGTTGCAGGCTTTTCTGTTGATTCACATGACCCGAAACACGCCACTGAAATGCTTTCAGCAAACATAGTAAATGGCGTTCATATTTCTTTCCGTTTGTTTGAAAGAACCTGGTTGTAGCGCCTGAAAGTAAGTGAGATGAAAGATAGTTTAAATTATCATTACTTTGAACGTAGCGATATACTCAAAACGCTGATGTATTCAATACTTAAGGACGGTGCCTACTAATAAAGAAGTATTTTTGTGTGGTTTATGACTATGCGGTGAACGCAGACCTTAGCAAGGGCTATTGAAATCCATAAAAGAGATTGGAGGAAACCACGCATTTTTTAGAGATAATTAAACAACAATTATATATTCTAATAGACAGTAAAATGCAAAGCAATGTATGGAGTTTTTTTCCAAATTGAAACTTTATTGTCTCTGAAAAATGCATGGTTACCCCTAATTTTCTTTTTGGATACCAAGAGCACTTGCTAAGTTCTGCTTTCTCCGCATAGTTTTAAAACGCGCGAAAATATCCTTGTATTAGTAGGCACCACCCTCAGGAAAACCGAGTATCTCGAGCTGCGCAGAACATATGCGCAGTAACAAAAGTAGGCACCGTCCTTAATTGGTCCCAAAAACTGTAATATTTATGCCGGGATTGAGGAAGCGGCTTATATATTGTATGTCACTAATTTGGATAACTCATTAGCCGGCACCTCCAATATGTGTACTAAGTAGCATTCAAATAACTTTCAATAGCGGTAAATTCATTAAGGTAAGTGATGAGATTTTAAAATGTCGCCAATGACACGAGGCCAAAAAATAGAACAAACAACCGTGAGGACTAGTTAATATTCCAAGCCCGGGAAACGAAAACATGCAAGTAGACTGGGATACAGATTAGTAAGATCGGGTCTGAGTTTAATCGACACTATTCTTTTGCAGCTGACGATTTTAGCAAAAGTAGGAGACACTGGTTACTCGGATATTGCGATTGATGACGTGTACATCGACCCAGGATTATGCAGTAAGTAATTGGTGTGTTCCTGATGACGTAGGCCTTCCAGCGCTCCGCCCATTCTCATAAAAAGGAAATAAATCAAACAGATATCCATTAGAAAATAAACTGGTTGCACAATTAAACTGTTGTCTACTCTTTTTGAATGCTTAGGGATGGTGGCATCAACCGCTCACCAAAGAAACTAGGAAAAACATGTTTCATTTTACGATAAGTGCAAGTTTAAGGCCACCTTCACACAAATGGCTGCTCTATTCTCGCTAACGTCTCCTTGGTTTTCATTTTGTAATCACAGAAGCATAGGAAAAAGGAAATAGGAAACGTTTTTTGTATTTTTCCTTTGCTTCTCATATGGAGATTCTCGCACGATTCTCTGCTGCTGCTTTGATTTTTGTGTTTATCACAAAATAAGAATAAGATTTCTGTTGTCAATAATTTGGTGTTTTTGTCGTATATAGTTTAAAGATAATGGGAGAGATTTAGAATTGTGCTTACGGCAAACGGCAAACGTGAGATTCGCGTTTATGTTTTCTTGAAAAAAATTAGTACACAGACGAGAAAAGTGCAAGATAACTCTGGCCTTTGATGCTAACGCACAAATTCTGAAATTCACTAAGAAACTAAAAAACAATGGGGAGCAAATGTTGTATAAATATGGCCACATAGTAATTTCTGCCGTTTGTTGTAAATGTAATTCTGAATCTCTCTAACACTATACAAATTCATTGTTCAATGGGGCAGGAACTCTCAGCAATCCGCTTGGTTTCTGACGTGGAGGGCGCCTGTTACTGGAGCTAAATATACACGTATCTTAACATATGGCTGTACTCAAAAAGAAACAATGTCTTTACATGCATATTTCGATCGACCGGCAGAAGTAGCAGTTACGTTTGAAGTTAAATAATGAATGACGGGAGGTTGTTCCAATTCCGACATCTTTTGAACATGGTGGAATACTTTTTACAGTTTTAGATAATGATCTTGTGTTGTGATAATGGTTGTGAAAAGTCTGTACCATAAAGAATGTGTGGTGTGTTTCAGATTGTCAAGATGAATTTTACACCTGTCACATATGGGCCGAGAAAGGAGAATGTTCTGCCAACCAAGTCTGGATGAGGGATCATTGCAAGAGAAGCTGCAGCGTTTGTGGAGGCACGTTAAGAGACAGATTTCACTATTCTTAATTTTTTTTTTCCTGCCTGGATTTGCATATGAGAGTTAAAATATCTACACAGAAGGGTGTGCTTAGTAAGTTTAAGTTTCAGTGATCACATGGTAGGTATTCACACACAGATTGAAAGGTTCAGTGAAACTTTATTACTTTTTTGTGGAAGATTTTTTTAAAGGAAATCTCCACTCAAAATTGTCGGAAATAGTGTCTAAATTCTGAATTTTAGTTTAAAAAGTAGAAGTGACATTCAAGGGTGTGCTAAAAATTAGATATGATTATCGCCTATTTTCGATTTTAAATTTCCCGGGCACCGCCATTTTGGATTTCATGACGTCATACGGTTGCCTCTATTGTCAGTAAGCAGAAGAGAAGTAGGGGTTCTTTTGTGTGAAACAATTGAGCAACCGTATTACGTCATGAAATCCAAGATGGCGGCGCCCGGGAAATTTTTAAAATGAAAGAAAGGCGATAATTTAATTCTGTTTTGTCCGACACAGAAATATTATTTCCATGTTTTCCAACGAAATTTGTACTAGATTGTATTTTCAACAATTTAACGTTAATTCATTTCAAGAGTTGAGGTTTCCTTTAAAATTTAAATATAGCTTACAAAGTGTGAAAAGCCTCATAAATGAATGCAATATAAACTAACTATAACTAACTGTAACGATTATAAAGCTAAACACACTAAGACTTTTACTTACAAGAGGAATGGTTCTATACTAGGGGTAGGGGATTTGAAAATACAATTTACAAAGTAACAGGAAGTCCAAGATGCTTCCTTTCATGTTCGCAACCTAAAATGATGACGTCGTTTTGCGCGGGAAAACTTTATTGCAAACCAATGAATGAATTCCACCACTAGCGGTATCTGAAAATTTAAGTGTTACTTCGAGAATTTATTCTAAGAAACCTTGCAGTGACGATTACCTCCGAACGCATGAATGGACCCCTCAAGCCGGTATACGTAGGACTTAGAAAGTTTAAGTTTGTTCAGTTTTTGCATTTATATTCAACGTTTAGACCTCGTCCACACATACATTTACGTTCATTAACACAAATTTTTTCAGCCATCGACAGCAAAGAGCTAAATTACTCGAAAACGTGTATTTGACATTTGTAGATCAAACTTCATATTGAATATTTACTCTCTTTTCTGCACTTGTTCTGTTGCTGCGACACAGTGTCTTTGGACAAACGCGCTCTCGTTTTCCACACAAAAATTCTGAACAACGTTTCGTCGCCATTCACTTTCGAAAGCAACAAACAAACAAAAATACAACCAAGAGACATGCAAACATGTTTATCATCGTCACTTAAATCGTTTCCGTGTAGACCGAAGCTTTTTAATCGTTTTAAAAACACCGACAAAAGAACAGATAAGAACAGAAACGATTTACTTACACTCTATGGTGTCATTATATTTAATGTTTCTTGATCAATTGACAGTCATTCCTGCTTCTCCTACAGGTTGCACAGACAGCGACCCTATTCAGTGTCCTCTTTGGGCCGCAAACGGCGAGTGCACGAAGAACCCAGATTGGATGAGGAAAAACTGCCAGAAAAGCTGTGAAATTTGTGGTAAGCACCTGATACCTCCGGCAATGCAAAGTAATCAGTCCGGGCCAAGCGAGGATAGCCGAGATGACAATTTTAACAACTAAACATCACGGGCCGGGTTTTTCGAAAGCCGATTAACGCTAATCCCTGATTAAAAGTTAACCGAGGTTTGTATCTTGCTCGTTAAAAATGTTTTTAAGGACGGTGCCTACTAATACCGAAGTATTTTTGTGCGGTTTATGACTATGCGGGAAAAGCAGATCTTAGCAAGGCCTATTGAAATCCAAATAGAAAATTGGGGGTAACCATGCATTTTTCAGAGATAACTAAGCAATAATATCTCTGAAAAGCGCCAAAATATAAAGCAATGTATGGGATTTTTTCCTAACTTGAAGCTTAATTATCCCTGAAAAATGCATGGTTATCCCCAATTTTCTTTTGAGATACCAAAAGCACTTGCTAAGTTCTGCTTTCTCAGTATAGTTTTAAACTGGGCAAAAATATTCCTGTATTAGTTGGCACCACCCATAGGAAACCCGAGTATCTCGAGATGCGCAGAACGTATGCGCAGTAACAATAGTAGGCACCGTCCTTAAAAGCTGATTTTTAGATAAATGTAAAAAGGAAAAGTCTAAGTCAAAACTGAAGGGCAAATTGTTTTTGAAAAATGTTTATTGATTTGCAATTAAACTCAAATGAACTTCACGTTAACCCAGGATTAACTTAATTAGGCTTCGAACAACTGGACCCAGGAGTTTTAAAGTAAGGATATTGAGTACTATTTAAACAGCCACTACCGGACTGGTATAAGTTAGCGTTGTTCAGAAAACTGCAGTTCTTAGCAGCAGTTAAGACAACGAGATTACAACCAGGTTATTCCAGAGCCAATATATTGACTGACTGGATAGACCTGACAAATTATGTATCAGTTTAAAGCAACGTTTTACAAGTGTTTCTGTCAAAATGTCTCCAGCAAAACGAAATAAGAATGACGCACACTGTTATCTTACTGTCAGACATACTGTCTGTTTATATATGGCAAGTGACTGACCCCGCTTTGGTAGGTTTTCTTTAAACGATTAAGCCAAGGTTACGCGGCTCTTCGGGTTATTCTTGGAAGTATTTCTTGAACGTAATGCGGAACTTATTGCACAGGAAGGATGATATCTTCCATCTATTAAAAGAACTGACGACCAATTTCTGTTTTGCACGATGTAATTGAAGTTTTTGAAAATAAAGGGTCAATTTATCACCAGCGCACGATATAGAGTATCATTCGAGGTTCGACAAACGGTTGCTGAACATTTTTCCCTGTCTTAATCGGATTCTTCCCTCCAAGATTTAACGGAATCATTTATACAAACGGAAAGTGACACAATTGGTGAGGGATGACTTTTTTTGAGAAATTCATTGCGTCTGGCGGAAAAAGGAAAGGTGGCATCGAGGGTGGCATCAGGAAGTAAGCTCCTCGTCACACAGCTAAGCACTCATTTCTTTCAGGGGGAGAGGGAGGGGGCGGTGTGGGGGAGGGGTGGCCATGAGGTGCTTCCTTTAGCTATCAGATTTCTTGTTATCATTATGCTTTCACAGCTGAAGAAAATCAGACGATGGAAATTTGGCATTTCTTCCAAACTGATTTAAAGTTGCCTGGGTGACTACATTCTTGATTCATGGTTGATTAATCAGTTGATTGTGTGCTTGGTTTGTTTGTTTTTAATTGGTTTCATCGGGTGATAAGCTGATTCGTTCATTAAGTGAACGAATTACCATTTCGTATAGAAATGAATTCGCCGATTTATTAAATGATTGAATGCGGATTGGTTTATTGGTTGTTGGTTGATTAAGTGAGGGAATGCTTGATTTCATTTATAGATGGATCCATCAAGTCACTCGATGATTATTTTTTTTATTATACCCATTTTGAAATCACTAATGATCCTTTCAATGTGATTGGCTCTCAACAGTGCGATTTTAACTACTTTTTGCTCTAAATCGCATCCTTTTTTTGCCCATCAAAATGAAAACTGAAACTGTGTGATTTCAAAATTGGTGTAATAAAGTAGTAATTGAACTTCGTGTCGCGCAATTTTGGTCTGAAATCAAACTTTATGTGGTTTCAAATCGAACTCACGCCGTGCGATCGTTCAATTTTGAAATCAAGCGTATGATTTCAGACCAAATTGCCCCCCTCTTAATTACCATTATTAATTAATACATTTTATTTTTAGCATCATGTCAAGATTCGAACAACAGCTGTGCCGCTTGGGCCAAAATGGGGGAATGCGAGAAAAACCCACGCTACATGCTTCCAAACTGCAAACTAAGCTGTAAGCAGTGCTGAAAAGGTGAATAACACTCTTTTTCATTTTGTTATCCACGGGGACGATTTTTGAGACGGTGTCCAAATCATACGGAACTTACGTCAAAGTATTATTTTCAACACCAACCATAGGCTAACACTTAAACCTCTACTAAAAAAATCGGCCCTTTTTGTTGAGGACCGTTAAAACTAAGATTATTATTTTATTATTGTATGTTTGTTTTGTCGTAATAAGAATGTTTTACCCTTTTAACTCAATCTGGGGTTTTCGCCTTCGAAATCGCATTCCTATTTTGCAAGCACCTATGTATATATTGAAAGCCTTTAGTCAGGAGTGTATGACAGCCCAAGGTCGGAAAGAGAGCTTTCTTATCCACAGTGGATCATAGATGACCTATTTCGCCACAAATCTTCCTGTTGCTCTGTTATCAGAGCACCCGCCCACCTGCCTGTCCAGTGTGTGAAAGGTTGTGGGTTCGACTTGTTTAGGGATGCTCATGACCATTTGGAAACTTTGATACCAGTAATATGGTGGATGTTTGAGTGCAACGAGATAGAAACATCTGTGTCTTTTAATTTCACGATGCTACTGAAATCTTAGAAACAGGACTTATTTTAGAGGCCTGTAACTATTCTCTTAAATTTCTTCTACCCTTACATTTTGCGAAAATATTTCGTTTCCTGCTTACTCCTAATGAAGCTATTAGCATAGACAGCTAAAACAAAGGTCACTGTAAACACATCCTGACCATTTAACTGATTCTCAGTATAGTTTCTTCTTGTAGTGTTATGAATAATATGTAATTGGTGAGGAAAACAATCATTATTTGTTTTCTCTTTCTAGCCCGTGAAGATGCGTGCAGACTTGTCAGATGCAAACTATTAAAAACGTGATTTGTAGATGTGATTGTTTCATTAGTACATGCAGGACACAGAAATAAAGCATAAATGAACTATCTAATGTTCTGAAAGTCTTTCTTTTGTTGAACTTTATTACTACAGAGCGTGCCGTGTGATCTATCACGAATTACATTTTAGCTGTTTAGTACTGTCCCTTCCGTGGAAAACAATTTATATGTTGTTATTTTGACAAAGACACAAAAATAGAAGAACAAAGGAAGAAACTGATAAATGACTTTGACTAAGCAGACTTAACATTTTTTTATTTTTTATTTCCTGTCATCTCAGCAAAATGGGATGTCCAACGTAGTTTAATGGCAGAACATATTATCGTGGGAAAGCAACAGGTCACGGGGGAGGGGGTGAGGAGAGGAGGGTGGGGCCTGGTCGAATTGAAGTCAAACAGAATTTTCTGTAAGGAAACTACATCATCACGTCGACCTCATTGTGTAAACAAGCTTACTCTTTGATGTCTCAACATTGTTTAACAGTTAGGGTGGAATCGCATGCGTTTTTTAAAATCAAGATTTTGTTTCTGAGAGGGAAGGAGTTGCACCGACTTTCCTGTCCAGTATAGGTCACGTGTCTCCCCCCATCCCACTACTGGGACTGCTTTTATTTAACAATAGAGTATTTCTGTCGACAGCTTATCGACTAAGTTTCCCCGTTGACGTTTGATATTCTTAAAACAAACATAAACCGAAGAAGCAAAAAATCGTGAGCTTAAATCATGAAGTGCTAGGTTTTGAGAACATCAAATTTCCAAGAGGCAACTGATCAGACCGATGGTCCGATACAAATATGTAAGCATAAACATATGTAAGACATACTCACGCTGAGCAGTTGAAGAAGTAGCTAGAGACAACACCTTTCTCTTGAGAGTTTTCTGATTGACGTTGTTATAATAAACAGCCGCTGCACAAAGTAATTCTCTGACTAGTGAATAGCTCCTGACTTGCATGTGCAGTAATAACGATAATCATCAGAATTAATGCAATAGTGCTGCCTCGCTGATTGTGAACTTGCCCTCTATTTGTTGATGTATAAACAAAAGTAAACAAACAAACAAACGACAAATGTTTGTCTCAATCACGCATAGAAATAGCCTGCGTCGCAAAGTCCGTCTGCGGCGCAGCGTAGCGTAGAGAATATATTGGAGAATTTTGAAATAAATCAGTAAAAGAAAAGCCAAGACTTTGGTGGACTTGTGCAGCTGGAAGCATTTTTCGAGCGACGGTAAAGCTTGGATGGCAACGCTACAAGGAAGGTGAAGAGGGGGCGACTGTGGTGGCATGCAAGAATTTCTAACTTAGTCTTGTGTCAGAAGGCTCTCAACTTAAGGCTGCCAAGCCAACAATAGCGCCAGCTACGCCATGGGTGTTGGTCTACAACTATTCAGAGAATTATGGGTAGTAATTTGGGCTTACGGGATGCATAACATCATGTTTGGATGACAAATCAGTAAAACATTTGTCATGGCAATCGAAGATCGAATGACTTGTTCTTGACGCAAAGACCTTTATCATGTTGAGTCTCAGGAGAATAAAAGCTTTCTTTTTGCACGGCAAGCCTCGCACTGAATTTCCCTCTGGGCGAGGCTTGCCGTGCGAAAACAAAGTTTTTTATTCTCCCGAGACTCAACATGGTCGCCTAGTGATAAAGGTCTATTCTATTAAAACCCATCGTTACCGTAATTGTAAGCTACCACAAGTGATTTTTACCCTTTGGGGAGAACAATGCAAAAACAAGCCAACAAAACTGGAAGAAATCACAGTCGGCTGTGCTTTTGCTTCCTAATTGGAAAGAATTAACGAAAAGTATTAAACAGAATTGCAGGGCAATTTAATTGTTGTTGGCGTGAATGCTTTATTGAAAGAATGTTACGAGTAATTTTTTTTTATGTAGACGGCCCTGTTACGGACGGTTTTCCAAATGATCTCGATTAATTATTTGCCAATTTAAGGGTGTTCATGTACGTCACTGACGCATACATAAGGCCCCGCTGGCTAAGAGAAGAGTCTGGGGACGAGAATGCGCTCTGACTAGTTCCAGGTTCCCGCAGCAAGCCCGCAACGCCTGGCAAAAAATTGCCAACATCTCATCCATTGAAGTCACGATGCCGGTTGATAGCAGGAGAATTGTTGGCCCAGAACAGACACAACCAGTTGTTGGGGACGAAAAGTACCGTCAGAAAGCTCTGGTGAGTACGGAAATATGCATACTTATTTCTCGGCGTTCAGGTGTTATCAACTCAGAGTTTTTCGTTGCAGATCAGTAGCGAAGGTTTACGACAAGATGGACGAAAAGTCGACGAGCTGCGACCATTGTGTACGTTGAATTCCCAGAGATTTTGTAAAGAGTTTAAAGACAATTCCAGTGTCCGTTAAAAGAATCTCCGCCTTCCTTTGATTGACATTCACATTAACGCAATTTTATCAGACTCTTTTGAAGGCCAGAGGTCGTGTGTATAGTAACTGCTGAACAAGATACATGTAGTGTTAGTGTGGAAAATGCCAGCCAGAGTGACTTGCAAACCCACGATTCGAAATGACACTTTCAGCAGTCAAAATTTAGAAACTTTAAAAACTGGGTAGACCTATGTATAAATGTGCATTGTACAGCTGTACATTAATTTTTTGCGTGTAAAGCAACAACAGACTTTAAAGCAGCTAAGAGTCAGCTGAAAATAGAAGCCACATGTATGCAGACTTTAATTGGTGAGTGTGAGAACAGGTAGTTCTAAAATAAGTTATAAAATAACTAAGACTCTTCACATGTAAAAAATTTACTCTCAGGTACAAATTTCTTTTCCACAGTTCTGCGATCAGGAGTTGTAACCTCTGCAAGAGGCTCAGCTTATATTGAGATGCAGAGAACCAAGATAACATGTGCTGTGTATCCTTATTCTGATTCTCATCCTTGTTTTTCCAAATCAATACATATTGGTCTATCACCACCCAGAAATACACTATGAAATAGCATAATTAATCCTGTATTTTAGTTTATGGTATTAAGAGACCTTGACGAAAGTATTATACATGTAGATATGGACCAAGAGAGTCATCAAGACAGCAAGAGTTCAGTCAAAAGGTGTGGACCTGATTATTTGCTGCTTTCTACCCTTTATTTTTTATGTTTTTTATGGAACGCTGGGACAGTTCTCGATCATTATTTTGTGTAGTAATTACAGTAAGTGCACAAAACTAGTCTTAGGGTAACAGAGATTGTAATATAGTCCAACCAGTGTGGTGCAGGTTTGATGCTCAGACTCACGTCATACATAATTTGATTTTGTTGTTGGTTTTTGCCCTTGCTTGAAGAGGTTTTTGTCCGAGTACTCTGGTCTTCCCCTTGCCCCAAAACCAACATATCCAAATTATAATAATATTATTATTTTGGTCTGGAGTGCACCCAATTACTGCTAAATGTGCTGAATTAACATTGATGCTTAGAACAAAGTGATTTATTTATATTGCAATGTAGATCTTGCATTGTTGAAATCCTTTGAAATCTGTCTTTGCTCCCTCAGCAATCACTTCATTTCAGTACAATTGTTTGGCATTGCAGACTTCATCATGCATGCTAGTGCTTGTAATATTAATATTATAACAATTATCTAAACTATGACCAATGTGGCAGAGGTTTGATTCTCAGACTCGCATCATACACGATTTGATTTTGTTGTTGGTTCTTGCCCTTGCTTGAAGAGGTTTTTGTCTGAGCACTCTGGTCTTCCCCTTGCCGAAAACCAACGTATCTAAATTATAATAAGATTATTATTTTGGTCTGGTTACTGCCAAATATGTTGAATTAAATGTTAATTAACGTTAATGCTTAGAATAAAGTGTTTATTTATATTAGATCCTGCATTGTTGAAATCTTTTCAAATCTGTCTTTGCTCCCTCAGCAGTCACTTCATTTCAGTACAATTGTTTGGCATTGCAGACTTCATCATGCATGCTAGTGATTGTAACATTAATATTATAATATCAATTATCTAAACTATGCTGTTGATTTTTGTTTCTTTGTACAGGGTAAACTCACATGTGAATTTAAGTTTGCACCATTTTCTTGCTGGCAAAGAAGGCAATATGTACAGGTATCTAGTAAACATGACTCAATTAATTAATTGTCGTTCAATTTTATCCATGGCTAAATATTTTTTTAAATACTTGTTCCTTGTTTTCTGTGTGTTTTCATGGTAATGTATATTATTATAATATATGGCTAACGCTAGTGGCTGATATAATGCGTGCTCTGATTGGCTAAGGGCAAGATCAGAGCTTGGCATTACGCACCTGCAATGCCCATGGACCGATTACAGATTATGCAAATTAGGGTTAGGCTTCAAATGGTTTTTTTCTTATATAATAAAGAAAGTCATATAGTAAACAACTTAATAACCTCGGTGGTTATGGGAAAATCTCAAACCTCTGCCTAGTCGTATTGACTGAGCAATAAGGCCTCAGTTTGAGACTTTCCTGCAATGACCTCACTCTCTGTAATTTAACTACAGTACTTAAAAGTACTGTAGTTAATAATGAGACCTATCCTTGAATAATTTATAAAAGAGTTCACTATCTCTATCTCTAGAAGGATAACCTAGGATAAATTCAATTGTACTACTAAAGACACTCACATACACTAGTACAGTATTGTACAAAGCAAAATTGATGAATTATAATAAAATGTTGTAGTAGTTTACATGGCTATCAAGACTCAAAAAGTAGAAAATTCTTCTACTACTAGATATTTAACAATTATTCCACAAGTGCTCTTTGGATATGAGATGATAGATAGACGACCAACAAGTGCGAGTGGAATAGTTGTTTTATTAAAACCATTAAAGCAATATTGCTAGATCTTGCTGATTTCACTTTGCAAGAACAAAGTCTGGTTGCTATTTTTATACCATGGCCGCTAAGCCAATCAAATCCCCGGAATTACATTATACAATGATCCAGTTTTTAATAAAGTGGAATATTTTCTGCTTGATAGATAAGATGAAAACCTACAATGTTATTGTGTAATTTCATCCTCAGACTCAATTTATAACCAGTGTCTGATTATATATAATGTGTGACTGGGGGAGCATAATGCTCCCCCTGTCACAAATTCCAGATCGAGAACTCTGACTGTTAGCCCGTCTACATACATGTAACAAGCGTTTGAGTGGGGTATTGTGCCATTTTGCTTTTTGACTGCGTGGATATTGGGGAGAGCAAAAACCACGTGTTCAAGGTGCATAGATCTCAGTGTCTTCAATGCATGGTGTCCCCTGACAAGTTGTTGGTAAATCCTTTTCCAATCCTCGTTAAGGGTATTATTAAGTGGATGGCAAAAAACAATCGAAAAGCTCACCTTAATTGCCTGATCATGAGTCAGTTCACCATCTTGTAACATACCAGAAACTACATTCATTGTTGGCAGGAAGGCAACAGTCATTCTGCCGTCAAATTCTGGAGATATACCCTGAGAAATTAAAGAAAAAATAACTTCTACATTTTCCAGTGGTGTCACAGCACCTGCCTCCCACCAATGTGGCCTGGGTTCAATTTATACCCAGTGTTGATGCATACTGTATGTGGGTTGAATTTGTTGTTGGGTCTTGTCCCTATTCCGAGGGTTTTTCTCTGGGTTTTCTGGTTTTCTTGCCTTCACAAAAACCAACATTCCCATATTCCAACACTCTGTTGAAGCCACTGAAATTCCCATAAATTGATTTATTTTCAAGACTTGTGTTAATTTAATGTCATGCCATTAGTGTCAACCTATCAGTCTTTCATTATTTTGCCACCAGGATTCAGAAGAGAAAGAATTTTCTTCCTTTGTCGTGCAGGCCCTCGAACCAGCAGTTTGCCTTGTAAGTTAATTTGAGCAATGATATTGCAGTTACTGTACAGTAGTTGTTAGTGGGCTTGATGGTTGATGCAAGAAAAGGTGTACTGAGTGCCATGCATGCATCTTTTAACAGTACGTGAAATTTAAGTTTTTCTTGATGCAGTTGGTATTTAGCTCTGTTTTGACAAACAGATGGGATGGTGCATAATGATTTTAGATAAGTTCTCAGTGCTTGGTCATCTTACGGTCGATATATTTTTGGACTAAAAGGAGACTTACATTATGAGCAGCTCAAACAAAAGAAGAGATTACACTTGGTTGATGCTGTCTGGTTTGGTTGAAATACGAGGAACAAATAATTAGTAAATTTTTATGTTTTGATTTCAAGAGCTGCTTCAGGTTTTAGGAAAAAAGTGAAAGAGTTACATGTACTGTATGTGATGTAGTAAAAGTAATTCTTGCAATAATTGAAAATAATTTTTAATTTAATGAAATTAATAAATTAATTAATTTAAATGCATTGAAGCCTTCAGGTCAGTAAGTACATGTAAGTAAACTAGAAATAAATAACAAAGCGAAAAAGAACGGTAAAAAAATTAACAAGGTTAAACAAACCACAATAATAGTGTTTCAAAGACCTCTTAAGGAGGCTTGAAAGGGTTTTTCATTGTTGTAGTGTTTGTGGAATGATGAGAGAGAAAATAATAATCTTTGTAACTCAGTTGTTTGGCAATACTTTAAGACTACTTCTGACATCAAAGAGGTTGCCATGGCAATAGGTCAGCCTTACCAAGAGGACCTCTAAATTTCAGCTTTTGCAAATTATGTCAAAAACTAAGACAGTGACCTACTGTTTTTATTGTTTTGTTGGAATTAGCACCCTTAAAATTATTTACTCCTCTGGGAATATGAAAAAAAGGTATGTAGTAGATCTTCTGTTATATCCAAAAAAGCTCCTTTTCACCTACAGAAAATTCTACTGTATAACTTTCTCCCAAACGTTTCTATTTGGAGTGGTGTACTAAAATAATTAATGTTGCATGCATGCAAAATTCAAGATAGATAAAAACAAATGTTTCCTGAGCTTTTATTTCCATTTTGTGCAAAATTAAGCTGCATTTACACTTCCGGTGTTCTGTGCATGCACATTTGATAGGCAATTTGATTCTTTTAGCTGACATGTACACCCTTTTGAGCCTCCTTAATCGACCTCATTCCTTCATACTAAAGATGAAGGTTAAAGTGAAGTTAAAATTTGAAAAAGAAGTCAGCTTATGAAGTCTGAATGAATAGGGAACATTACATTTAACTCCAAGTTTGTGAAAATTTGATTAGTTTTCATACATACTGTCACTTAATCTTTATCAGTCTACATGTAGGTATTTTCATAATTTTTGTTGCTTTCCATTCAGGAGAAATTTCCTAAGGCTCAAGTAGACATCTTCATCACTGTTTTAGAGAATGATGGCAATGGTAAGTTAATCAAGGCATATTTTATAGCTATCATAATAAGTTTTATCACCAGTTTCTTTCCTTTTTTGTGCTGGGTAAATAACTACATGTTGATGTATTATATGATTTGACAAAAAACCTTTACATCCACTGTCTCTCCCTTGACTGATGTGAAGTGTATCAATGTGTACTGGGAAATTTGACAGAATCTTTACTGTACATGCACTCTATTTCTATCAGACTTATTACCTTGAGGTATATTTATATGCACTGATGAATTTGACAAGAATCCTTGCAATGGCACCTTTGTCAGGATAAGTCATGAGGTGTACAGCTATACACAAGATTAACTCTCTCTACCATTCTACTCATCTTGAGGTGGTGTATCAATGTACCAAAGTATTTGACAAGAATCTTCTCACTTCAAGTTGTACCTTTCTACAGATGTACATCATTATAATTGCACACACTCTTTTTCCTGTGAGTTACATTAATTTGTACCAATGTATTTAACAAGAACATTGTTTTCACTACACTGTACTCTCTATAGAGGTGTATTGACTTTAATACTCTTTATAAATGTTTGCTGGAGTCTTTTCACCCCACTGTACATGTACATTTGTTTACTGTGACCACTTTGTACTGTACCACACAAACTTAACTTCATGGATAAATTATTGTGCCAACACCAATGTGCTTCATGGCTTAAATCCATTCCATAAATATTATGTCATTGAACACACATTCATTAACAAAAAGTAATACTGAGACGTTCTGTATACATTAAACTGGACAAGTTGTCTGGGATCGTACTGTGTGGTTGCTGTACAGTTTAATTAGTTGATTTAATTTTTGATTTGAGTTACATGTATCTTTTCATTGTTGAGCTCTCTCTGCGGGAATCATTTGTGCCTCGCTTGCATTGGGAGAAGCTGGAATAGAAATGTATGATCTTGTTTCTTCCTGCTCCTTGGTAAGTGAACAATTAATAACTGGGAAGAATAATGATAATTATAATAGTAATAGAATTAATAGTAATAGAATTAATAGTAATTTTTTTACAGTTGTTCGCTGACAAAAAACAATTTTAGATTTAATTACTGGTCTTTGATAAATAAATGATGAAGTTACATTCAATACAATAAATAACATTTATTTATAGCTTGACTTGTACACGCTGAAAAGGAGCATTCTGATTGGCTCCCTGAGCGGTCCAAATTTCCCTATGTGGACCGCTAAGATGGACCGCTTGCGTCACAAAGTACTTTTGAAAGGAGCAAAGTGTTGCAATTTTGACAAAAAACAACAACAACAAAAACAAACAAACAAACAACAAAAAAAACAAAGCAAAAATGTTTTACATTAAGCTTATGAAGTAGGAGCTCTCCAGTAACCATCATGTCAGAGTCATAACGTTTTTACACTTTTCTCGCACTGCTTGAACATAAACAAGCTTCACGTGGACTAGAAAGCAACAAGCGGGGAAGTCTATATAATAAAAACCTTATTAAGCTAGCTTGTCTCGTCCTTTTTTTATGGCAAGTTGATGGCCAATACGAACCGACAAACTAGTTCAATAACATACAATGTATATTATGTACAGTAGATGCAGAATTACTTCCAGGACAGTACAGTACCTGTACATCACATGTACTTGTAGAGAGTAGGAGAATGAGATTAGATAACACTGTACCAGCCTAATAAATGAAAAACAAGATATCCACTTGGTTTAGCAGCTGAGTGTTGTGTCTCATCGCAGTCCCATCACATTGTGTGACATCCCTGCTATTGTGTTATCAAATGGCTCCCCACTCATTGTTTCATTTCCTCAGCAATCAGGCAAATCCCCTTAGTTACAATATTCTGTTTTTGATTGTGATTTTCAGGTGCAGAAAGGTGGTACATCAATAATGGACCCAACATTTCAAGAGGTACAAATGTACACTAGATGCCGTCTTTAAGTGAAACGTCTCTTTCAATAATTATAATGTTGTAGCTAGAAGTATTTTTGTCTGTTTGATAGACCAGGTTATTATATTAGGCATTTGAAACAAGCCTGAACCACTGATGAGTCTCAGGTCAGTATACTGCTCCGTGCCTCACCGGTTGTTTCAGAGATGATTAAGGATATAATGTAGGTTAAGATAGAATGTCGGTGGAAGACAATTCAATCAATTAAGTATCGAAAAATAAAACGAAATCATACAAACGTAACACGTAATCTACAGCTGTACAGTAGTTTCCTCTCAGTTTCTAATTGAAGGTTTAGTGGAAAATTACGTGCATGCCGGCTAAGCAGAAATTGAGCCATGACATCCAAATTTCTCCAGATTCACTCTGTAAGTTCTACTTTGCCAAACAAACATATAAGAAGCATAGCTCTTTGCTTAATTATTTATACGAAGGTTTTCAATTATCACTTTGAAGACTACATGTATGAGTCAATACCTATTTCCAAATTTAAGGTAATTAAATCAGTGATGTGAAAACAAAAACGTTGTACTTAACCTTGGTCGTTAAATTTCAAATTTAGAAAAAGAAAAGCACAGAATTCCTTGTTGTTACATGAGACACACCGAGTATTCATCTGCATTCCAAAAGAGAGCTTCGTTCGAGAAATCTGACTTTTAAACACAAAGTTCCACTTTCAGTGAAGCATAGTTTTTAATCACACTCTTTAAGTATTATTAATCAATTAACGATTGATGCTTCAGTAGACATCAATTATTGCAAAGTGTAGAAGTTATTTTTTCTTGAATTTCTCAGGCTATATCTCCAGAAGTTGACGGCAGAATGACTGTTGCCTTCCTGCCAACAATGAATGTAGTTTCTGGTATGTTACAAGATGGTGAACTGACTCATGATCAGGCAATTAAGGTAAGCTTTTCGATTGTTTTTGTCGTTCACTATAATACCCTTACCGTCTCATAAGGAGGAGTGGAAAAGGATTTACTAACAGCTTGTCAGAGGACACCGTGCTTGGAGGACACTGAGGTCTATGCACTTTGAACAACTGGTTTTGTTCTCTTCCCAATATCCACGCGGCCAAAAGACAAAAAAGGCACAAATCCCCACTCAAACGCTTGTTATGTACACAGGCTAACAGAGTTCTCGATCTGGAAGTGTTGTACTTTGCTATCATTAAGTAATATCATTTTGTAGATAAGACTTAATTTGGTTTGGAAATTATGAAGCGTTGGGGAATGCTTAGGGATGCTGATATGTTAGTAAGAGTTAGACACCTTTATTTAATTAAACTCAGGGTGGCCCTGTCAGACAGCACAAACGAGCTGTGCTGCTATCAATAGGAGCCCTGAGTATCCTAAACTTCAAGAATGTTTTACAATAAGATAAAATATGAGTACATTAAAGGTGGGGAGGAATCCTACATCTCAGTATTAGCTAGAAATGTACTAACAACAATACCTTGTTCATTCTCTGTTTGCAGGCTTTGAGATGCTGTATGGAAAGCTGTGTAAGAATCTGTCCAGTTCTCCAAGACTCCCTTGTACAAACTGTAAAGCGAACTATGAAATTCAAGCAACATGGTCCAAGCTAAAGCTGTGCTCGATTACTAGCAATGTTTGAAGTTTTAACGAGTGAAATGAAACAAGTCAGCATGTAGGTCCTCAAAACCTGTACTAATCTCTGACAGAGAAACGGTTGCGTACAGTCAGGCCAGCAGATTTAAGAAATTTTAATACAGTCAAACGTTGCACGTCTGAAGCATCAAGTGGTGCAGTCATGTGACTTGATTCACGGCTTTTGGAGCCAACAAAGTGACAAAATCAGTGACAGTTATAGTCATTATTTTTATAGTTTAAGCCGTATTTATTATTGACTGGAGTGGTTTTCAATTTAGTGTGTTCAGACCAAAACCAAAGTAATAACTATGACCAGTTACAGCAGAGGCAAACAACACCATGAATGAATCAAGGTGTATGAGCAAGTCGTAGTGGTTTTGCTTTTCATTTGTTGACAAAGTGTTTCGAGTTTTGTTAACCAATGACAAGGCGCAGCAACACAAAGCCAAAGTAAATGCGAATTAAAGCGGCAGTCAATGAGAAATGAGAATCGTTTTAACTATAAAGTGGACTTCAAATTTGCCGTACAGTACAAGCATTGTTTCATCGAAAGTTATGGAACTTTTTGAAGATGCTTTTGTGGATAAGGCGCATTCCAGAATTTGAGCGACATTTTTGGTGAAAGGCGAGGCTTTTCTGCTTGTTTTTGAGGTAATAAATAAAATATAACTAACTTTAACAGAGAAATGTAACAGTAAGGATACCGTAAATGTATAAACATGTAGTACCAAAGATGTGAAATGCATTGCATTTTTGACTCACTGTCTTATATTTGAATATTATACCTAACCCAAATTTCCATGTTTTGGTATTTCTGTTGCTTTGACGTCTCATATTTTAAAAATATTTTTATTAGTTAAGTACTCCAAAGAAAACAATATCGTGGCAGTTAAGTTTAGTGATTGCAAGAGTGACTTAAATGTGGCTGTTTTCTTAAGGACAGTGCCTACTATTGTTACTGCGCATACGTTCTGCGCATCTCGTGATATACTTGGTTTCCTATGGGTGGTCCTTGCTAATACATGGATATTTTGCGCGGTTTAAACCTATTCGGGGAAAGCAGAAATTAGCAAGTGCTTTTGGTATCCAAAAGGAAAATTGGGGGTAACCATGCGTTTAACAGGGATAATAAAGCTTCAATTTGGAAAACACCATACATTGCTTTGTATTTTACCGCCTTTTAGAATAATCGTTGCTTAATTATCTCTAAAAAATGCGTGGTTACCCCCAATTTTCTTTTTGGATTTCCATAGCCCTTGCTAAGATCTGCTTTTCTCGCATAGTCATAAACTGTGCAAAAATACTTCGGAATTAGTAGGCACCGTTCTTAATTCATCAATAATATAATTTTAATCCCTTTTAATGTAAGAAAGCGTTAAAAAGATACTTGCCTGCAAATAGATTTTTTTTATGTCTTCTCTCATGCTTGAGGTAATTTGAGAAGAGTAGCACTGGGGCTTGCGGAAGAGTCAATTGTAATTTTGCGAAATCCCCCTTCCGGGTTGTTCGGGGGTCATGTGACCACGCAGGCCATGTGCTTGGCACTCGCCTCGGTTGATTTCGTTGAAGGATCCCTCGTTCTCTCCTCTTTTTCTTGTACAGTCGAACCTCCCGTAAGCGACCACCCATAATGTCAAGGATATGTGGCCGCTTACGGGAGGTGGTCGCTTACCAGAGGTCAGGTCACAGCGGGGTCTAAATTTCGAGTAATTGCTAGCCTTAATTCATGTTCAACCCGAACAGCGTCTTTCGTGTGTCGCCGTTGGCATTTCTCTTTCGGTGTCTGAGCTGCAAGACTAAGCCTTAAATTTGAGCCGTAAAAAGAAAAATGTACTCTAAAACCCCAACCTTCCACAATCCCTGAAAGCTTTCATCACATTTACCAGTTTTTTTCAGTGTTGGAGGGGTCTTAGAAAACCGAAATGTTTGTGTGTTCTTCAGTGGAGAAGGCTTAAGTTGGGAATAATGTTTGCAGTGCCGGACTGGAGAACCTTATCTTGACCGCTGCCCATTTTGAAGATCTTTTAGTCAAGTATGCACTGAATTCATCCTCTTTATTTCTCTTTACATTACAGCGGTTACCAATAACACGCGACCTATCGCCTTCAAAAGACTCCGATAAAGTTGCGTTTTGGTGGACGTCAATCAGAGAAAAGCCGTTGAAATATTTTGAATTCTGAGACCATTTCAAGGCAACGGAACTAAGAAATTGACAGTTTTATCCGCTGACGGATGGTAAATTTTATGAAAGTTGATTTCCAATCCAGATTATCTAAAAAAATGAGCATTGCTTACACGAAGCCGCATTTTTTTATGGAACATTTGAAATCGCTACACCTGATAATAAATCAGCGATGCGTGCAAGTGAGTAAAATTATCACGTGCGGTAAGAAATTTTTAATTCAAAAATACCTTTTATTTGCGCTTGATCTGGCTCGAGAATCAATTTAAATAAAGTTTACCTTTTCTTATCGAGGTAAAATTCTTAGTTTCTTGCCGGGTTACTTTGGAATCTTGTCAGAATTCAAAATAATTTCAACGGCTTTTGTTTGATTGACGTCCACCCAAACGCAACTTATCCGACTCTTTTGAATGTCGTAAGTCGCGTAATATTGGTAACCGCTGTAAAATGGAGTATATTGGGTGATTTATCTCAAAACACGTAGTCTGCAAAACAAGTATCTCTTTTTTGGGGGGGGGTGGGTGGGGGTGTAGGGAAGGAGCACGTGCGCTTGTACCCCTAGCGAAGTGCTCGTCTTGCTCTTTTGTGGCAAAATCAAAACCAATACTCAAGAAAGGAGAAAACACTAGATTCATGACTTCAAAAGTTTCCAATACATGCGCACGCTTATCTGCACTTTTCGCGCATCCCAGGTCACAGCATGGTCAGCTGCAACCTCGTTCCGGTAGAGACCCCTGGGATTCGGCGAGGTTGGCCCGGATGTTGGCACTTTGCACTCTCCTCGCGCATGCTTTTAATTTTCTGGGCTTAGGCAATGTTGCGTGACGCAAATTGTATATGGTTTCTTGCATGATATGATCACCACGTGCTAATGAAATCGCATAAAATCGTAAAGCCTAAGTCATAAGGGCAACTTTTCTTGCGACTTGTCGCGTAACAGTGTTGTATTGCAAGTTACGATTGTTAGTTGCCTGTATGACCACCTCCGCGCACAACAAATTTTCATGTTGCAGAAAGTAGACGCTGTTTCTACTGTTTGCAACAAGAAAATATGTTGCGCGCGGAGGTGGTAATACGGGCAACAAACCATCGCAACTTGCAATGCAACACTGTTACGCGACAAGTTGCAAGAAAGTGTTGCCCGTATTACTTGGCCTAAAGCAAATGCTGTACGTTTCCATCGGCTTTACTCACTGTACAACATGCAAAGTTCAGTTCAATGTTCGCACTCACCAGTCCAGGATTGGTTTATAACAGTCGTGGGTTCATCCCCCCGAAAATAGAACCTGAAGTTGTTACTAAAAGGACCGCGAAAACTCAAGGTTTCATCACCAGTTCCGCTTTCTCTCGTGACTAAAATAAAATTTTCTTTGATCGTTGCACAAGCTTATCTATCTCCCATTGTTTACGAACGAACGTGTACTTGATAGTTTTTAGACACGACAAAATTCCTTAGGCTGGTGTTAACAGACCAAACAAGAACATTTCCGACAATCTGAAAAAAGACCCCCCTTCCCCCTCTACAGACATTTTTTGTAACTCTTTTGTTGGACCAATTAGACTTAAAGGAGTATCACGTAAATTTGCTGTCATTTCAAAACCGATAAATGTTTGTCTGTCAGCAGAAACAACAAAAATAATTGTCAAATTTGTTATGAATTATCACCCTAGTGCAATAAAACTGTCGAATAGTGCCTCTAGTCAGAGACAGAGTAGGTCGGTATGGATTGAAAAATGATAGACTAAAGTGATAGACTAATGTTTTTCAAGTTCTCGCATTTTTGTTTCCAAAATGCACTAAACAGATCACGAGTTGTTCCTTTCAAAAATTAAGTTGATTTCTTTCCTCTCGTCATTCTAGAATTATTTGGCAGCTGATTGAAGGTCTTATTTCATCATTTTTAACAAAAGATTTCAAAAACCCCATGATACATTCCCTTCAAACATGCCGCCACTCAATGGAACATTTATATGACTTTATTCAATCCTTCCAAATCGTAACAATAATCAAAGTGATAAAAACCTCGAAGCGCTCTGTTAGCCAGTCTCTTAGATACCAATTTAAAACCGTGCTTTGGGTAAAATTTAAGCGCTGCCTCCTGTGCGCTGGTTGTCAGTAGCACCACTTGTTTATACCCTACTTCCTTTGCGTAACCCAAAAGTTCGTAAAGAAGCCTCTTAGCTACCCCGAGTCGACGGAACTCCGGCAAAACAGCCATTCTCCGAAGTCTTCCGATGGCCTGGCGAGGTTTTCCGAAGTTTTCCTCGAGGTCATTGTCGGGAACAAGGGCCACCATACCAATGACTTTTCCGTTGACTTCTGCCACCCACATGTGCGACGTTTTTTGACACAAATAAATACTTTCGACATCGCCCAAATCCGTGTCCAGACAGCTTTGAATGTATCGCGAGAAACAAATGTGCAAAGCAGCAAATAGAAGAACCAACGCAACAAACAGAACCATAAAATAAAGGCTTAAAAACCACGAAAACCATAAAACATTTAACAGTCCTGCTGGAAATAACAGAGAAAGCCCATAAAGAATCGCCTGATACATGACGTCACGGACTAATGGAGTACGCATCTCTCCCATGCTTGCCGCAAATATGTCGCGCACCGCAGAACTGTCATGTGATTCAAATGAACGAATGACGAGATCAGGATTTCTGTTTGTTTGGCCTTCCAGAAGTGTTCTCTTGAAATCAGTGATTTGTGTTTTCATTGCTGTAAAGAAACAAAAACAGAAAAACTGTTGTCATTTGTCCGGTCCACAAATGAAAAGAACACTGATTGACTTCCTGACCGGTATAAGTTTATTATTTTGTAATAAATCAGTACTCAATTTATTAGCTACTGATCACGAGGAAGCTCGGAGTTTAGGAATACAATGAACAGACTGACTGATTCACTAAACAGTATTAATTATAAGCTTGATTACCCTCACCTATTGATACAGTGTTTCTTTTTGGTTCTATTAACTGCACTGTTGAGGTAAATATTTGGGCACTGTATGTTAAGAGATTAAAAAGCTAAGTCAAATGTCCATTGTGACAAGATGCTTGCGGTGATCACTGAAGCATCTTACATCCCTAGTTTATACTGGTAATAATCCTTGTCACTCGGCTGCAAAAACTGACACAAAGCATCAGCCAAACTGAGCTGTTATAAAGCCATGTATATTAACTAAACGCTCTGAGTAGCCCGGCTGCAATGGACTCACATAACACCTCCCCCACCCCTATCCTAGGCTCCAGTGACAATCCTACATGAAGGTACTACAGCCACTGAGGAAACCATGTCCTGTATAGTGTAACCCTGCAATGGATTTGCATACCACCAACCCCTCCCCCTCTTTTACTTAATTGATGCAGCAATCCTGTACAAATATGTTTGAATAATAATAATAATAATAATAATAATAATAATAATAATAATAATATTATTATTATTATTATTATTATTATTATTATTATTATTATTATTACATTCTGGTAATAATCCTACCCCAATGACCCATATGTCCTGCCTACGCTTGGTGTAACTGTGCGATGAACTTGTGTATCACCCTTCCCCACCCACTTTCAATCCTTGACACTTGTGAAACTGGGCTCATCATCATCTAAAATGAGCCATTTATCCTATCTGCTCAATTCATTGAAATGAGCTCAGTGTCCATAATACAGTGTAAGTAATTGCTCTTATTCACCTGCACATTCAAACTCTGTTGCAGACACTATCAAGATGACAAAACACTGCCCAATAAATACAGGAGGTACATGTACATGTAACAAGGATTAAGCTCCTGCCTCGTTCCTTCCCTTTCGGGGGGGGGGGGGGGGGTTACTTTCTTGCAGGGCCCTTAGCTATGGGTACTTTGTATGTCCTAACCGATGGGGTCCTGATTTTGGCACAAAAGGGTGTGCATGTGAGTGGGACTTCCAGTCTCATGAGGCAACACCTAATGAATGAAAGCAAAATTTTGTCACACTGATGACAGAGGTAGTTGAAACTAAACTTGTGGCTTTGTGAGACAAGGCCTGAAAAGTGCAAAGACCAAAGTCCCTCAGCCAGAGATATTTGGGCAAAAATTCAAGACTGTGAGGCCAGTGAATCACAAGCACTGATCCACATCTGGGATCTCAGTATCTGTGTGTTGCTCTAAGTAAGTCAGCCGTGCTGTGTATACGGTAAATCTTCTATTAAGCTCCCTCTCAAATAAGCACCTCTTTCTAATATGCCCCCCTCCCCCTTTTTCAGAGGAAGAAAGATATTTAGCGCCCCCCCCCCCCCCTCTCCACCCTTATTCTTCACAACCAAATTACATGTACATATGCATGCAGTACATGTACAGTATTCAGTTTTAAACATTTCAATTTGGCTTACCGTTTTGTTTAGGTTATCATTTTACCATTCACAATTTTTGTACTTCATAAATTTCAGGGTTCTCACAAGTGAATGAAAATGTTGTGTAACAAGTACAATATCACTCAAATCTCCATATTAGACAGTCATTGCCCTGGTCCAAAATAGCAAGTAGGGAAGCATAACTCTAGTTTGATTCTTCCTCTCTCTTTTTTTGCTGCCAGTAACTCTCTTTTTTTGCTGCCAGTAATGCATTTCTCTAAATTATATAAGCCCCCCCCCCCTCTCAAATAAGCTTCCCCCTGAACTGTACTTGAAATAGATAATCCCCCCAGGGGATTATTAACGTGTATTATGTATGGGAGTATGGTATTAATATGTACAGGAGAAGATTTACGGGTATGTACATGTAATTCATTCCTTTGATGTTGTTTGCTGGGGCCAACTGTTTCTGTGACTGTCCCCTGAGCCTGAGATGCACCTGCAAATAAAAATTCCACATTGGGGGGAAGGGGGGGGGGGGGGGGGGAAGCCCTATTTGTGTAAGGAGGTGGAGATTTTACAGCAATATTCATGATTCATATCGGGGGTTGCCATTGAATTTCAGCAGAGAAAGAGAATAGTACCAAGAACCAGTAAGTTTTCCTACATGTTAATTATTGTAAACTCTGGATGTGGTGGTTCTGTTGTGTGACGACTGAACTGGAAAAGGAGTTGGATCAGTTTTTTTTAATACAGTGTGTAAGTAATATTATTATTTTTTTCTTCTTGTTTGGCAGTCACAGCATTAACATAATCTTTAATGCTAACGCAAGGTTTAAGGAAGTGTTGGTTTTTGTGGAGGGAAGAAAAAAGGACAACCCTTGAAGCAGAAACAAGAACCAACAACAGTCAACCGATGTATGAACATCAATGCCAGGAATCAAACCCTGGCCACATTGGTGGAAGGTGAGTACTCGCACCACTGCACCCACCCTTGGCCTTCCCCCCTCCCCCCCCTTCCCCCCCCCCCCCCCCCCAAAAAAAAAAAAAAAAAAAAAAACACAAAAATTGGCTAAAGCGAACCGGCGAGTACGGTATGAATAGTTTGAGTCGCAAAATGTTTTCATAATTACTGTATGGGCCTGTGCGGGCATCTAACATGGCGCCGTTTGGAATAGAAACTGTCATTGTCATCAGCTGTCTGTGTTGTGTTATTCAGGGTGGTTTATAGCTCGAGCCGAGTGTGGACGAACTCAGCTGATGATGAACTCGTTTGATGACATGTTGCCCCACGAATTTCAGTACAAAAAAACTGACTCAGATGAAATGTTCAATGAAAGACAAATATACCTACCCACCTACTGGAAAACGTAAAATGTATCATGTGATCCTGATGAGGGCCTCAACATCCACAAGAAGCGACAAATTATCAGAAAAATCCAACAGAATTGAAAAAATTCGCAGGCGCCTTAGTGGTCAGCTGATTTCCCCCGTCATTTAAGCTACACGATACTATCCACCACACAATTGCCCGGGCATAAATGACCCATAAATAATGAGGAAGGGAGAATCGTACAGCAAATGTTGCCTTGCATCGCACCTTGGGCCAATGTTTAGTATTCAGGGGTGGCCTTTTGGTGATAGTTTCAAATCAAACTTATTGTCGCTAATTGAAATAATTACCATGTCTGTGGTGATGGCCCAATATCATGAAGATAAACACGGATAAACTCAAGAGCTTTTAATCACATTCGGCAGCAAGCACGTAATGTTTCAAGACAATAATTCCCACCGAGCCTATAGTTTTTCATTAGATAAGGTAATTCTTCTGACACAAAAGTCATCCACCCTTCTTCGGACACGCACCCACGGTTTTTTCATCTCATAGCCGAGCGGACGTTGTGATAGTCGCAGGTTTTCAAATTGGATAGGGATAGGCAAGCAATAAATCCTTTCCATATCCTTAATGTGTTTGTTTTACTAGCACTCTTGAATCTTGGATTCGGACAAGGCAACTCATCGTTCAGTTTTGGTTTTGATAGCCGATATCCTTTATTTAAACACGATAGGGTTTAAAGCTCAGAGCTTGTGGGGTCGTAAGCTTGTAATTTCTAATTTCTATACGGTTGCTCTTGTGGGTGGGACTAATCAATATAAGTATAAGTATGCAACAGATCAAAGGTTTAACAACTGGAAAGCAAAAATCCGTATCGTTTTTATCCTTTAGATTATTGAAGTGGCGAAAAGAGGTGAAAATATTTTATAGTAGTCGACCAAATTTGATAACTTCTTCGCTGGCCAATCTGAGCTGTGGATTATAATTCTCTTAGCCAACAAAGTCTCGAAAAAGACAGACCGAAATATGCCTTCCCTTTTTACTTTCTCTGAAAAGCGGGGTAGGGTTATTGTTGTTGCTGTTTGTCTTTACTATCATGAATTATTCAACTTTAGTTAGTTGAAAGAAAACTGGCGACAGTTTGTATTTCAGACAATGAAATAGTTACTCTATTATGATTATATGATCCATATAATAATGTACTTCTTCGAATTCACAATCATCAATACTTCTTTTCGGTTTTTGTTTTCCACAGCCAGCAGTAATTCCGGAATATTATTTTTTTTGTCGTTTTTTTTCTTTTACTAAAATCATTACACGATTAATAATTAAATTAAACGCTCCTCTCGTAATAAATGGTTAAACAGTTAGATCATGAAATTCTCTTTTTCTTAAACGAGGAAAAGAGTTGTAAAATTTGAACCAGAAATTAAAAATCCAGGAATTTAGAGTTAGCACTGACAAGAGGCAAGCAATTGGGACTCCGTGAGGTCACAATGAGATGCCTTCAGCTGATCTGCGTGATGCATCGAACAAGGAGGACACATTTGGCTTACCGATAATTTTGTGAAATGCTTTCTTATAAGAATTTACATCAGTGTGATCATTTTAAATTTATATTGTGGCACTTCCATTAGTTTAGTTAAGTTTAACGTGGGTCGTGAGCTCGTTCGAATTGAGACGTACCAGCCTGTGCCTGATACATGGCCTTCTTATCGTTCGGCTGTGCCATGCTGATGAGGCATAACAAGGCCGAAACAGCTGTCCATGGCTGTCACTGCCCGGGTAATATGGCTGTACGCATGCGTAAGGTACTGGCCAGGCCCTAGATTGGTGTCCGAATGGGTCACGTGCTCTAATTGATTGTTCTATTTCTAATAACGCATAACAATTTTCAGCAGCTAAATGTTGGTGATGAAGGGAGGGGGTGGTTGCAGAGTTATCAGCTGTGGTTGGGGTATGCCATTAGTTTGGTTGGCTAAGTACTTCATGTCAAAAAAGTCATCTTATTTGTTTTTGGCAGATAACAGGTTCGGTGGCATGAAAGACCTTCAATTGTTCCATTGGCGGCAGGCATTTTATCATCCAAGTTTTCGACATTCACATAATAACATATCCAGCTCGTTTGATTAAAAACTGGACCACTGGATAGTGCAATTCCAGAGAATTTATTGACTCATATCATGCAAGCTAACATTTTTTTTTTCAGTTATGTTGCGTTAAAAATCCTTCCGTGTTTTATCACGGTTTTTTCTAAACAGGAATGTGTGAGAAACACAATCTGTGATGATAGAACGATACTGGACTAGAAATTAATTTGACTCCCAGAGTGCGACGATTTTCCAATGGCAACTTTTATAATTGACAGTCAAAATAATAATAATAAAAAAAAAACAAAAACGACAACAACAACAACAACAACAACAACAACAAAAAGCCAAAACAAAAATAGTTGAGATACTTAGTCACTTCTAATCCTGACAAAAAAGCGACTTCGAGTTTTGCAGCGAGCCAGGGTTTGCTATGGTGACCCCGGCACTGCCAGCTCTAGTAATTACGCACATGAAGGTGGTAGAGAGGTTTTATTACATTATTACATGTTTTAGGGCTTGAACGGACTAACGATCACTCTCTCAATTGAGTGTATTCAACAACTAAAATGATTCGACAACTATAAGTGATCGATGGAGCCTTCTTACACACTAAACGCCAAAATGATCGATTAATTTGTTTTTTATTTTTTGTTTGTGTGGAGAGTTTGGTAAATAGCGCTCCTGCGCATGTCGAACCGCTGACAGCTAACACTTAAACACTGAAGATGGTGTATAGTTGTCGAGAACTGTTTCACGGAATGAGTAAAACGAGTTGTCGACAACTTAACTGCCGCGTTTGCAATCGCCACCCAAAGTAATTTCCCTTTTTGAAAGGGAGAACTGATTTTTTGTCTATAACATTTTTTTTGCTGTTTGTTATCGATAAAGTGGTTCACATATTACATTTTTTTGTCGACAACGTTTTATGATCGACAACTTAAGAATAAGTTACAAGTCTGAGATATGTCATTGGCGTGCTTCGTCGCGTCTATTTATACCAAGAGGATGCAATGTTTTAGCTTTGCTGATTAAATGATCTTCACGAGCCTTTTAAACGGATTCACGTTTGCTGCATGCGTTTAAGTTCAAGCGTCGCGTCGCTGACTGAGTGGCCAGGTTGGTTGAAACGTAGCGAGACAGGAGTAGGATTGTTTAGTTGATGGTGGTTCAGGCTAGATCTGCGTTTTCCCCGAAACGGTCATTGAATTGGCGCTTCGTCTTCTTGTGACGATCGATTTTTCCTACTCGTGTGACTTGACTGTTGAAAACGACTCTTTTTGTAACTCGGCGACTTCGGCGACAACAACGGGGGGAGGGGAGGTGGGGGGAGGGGGGAAGATTAGCTCAAGAACAACTCACTTGCGCGGGAACGAAGCTAGTCACAACTTCTGTGGTACGCGGGATCTGGCTTTAACTGGAACTCGAAGACAGCATAGAACAAATCAGAACTCAGACCAGCAAAGATTTATTCTGCCTTACATCATGACCAGGAACATAATTACAAGCACACGTTAACGTTCATATGTTTGCACATCAGTTCCTAGTTTGAATCGGAACTCTTTGTATAAAAGTACAACGTGGAGTACAACAAGTATTACAACAAAAGAAACTACTTTTAAAACATTCAAAGTTCACGTGAAGAGATATATCTTTACACTTTAGATTGGCAGTACAAATAAACCCCCTTTGAATGGAAACCGTCAAAATGAAGTATTTTTGAACCGAAGGAAACACCGACATTGTTTGCGAATCATATACCAAAGGCACGATAACTCTGCAAGTATGGAACAAAAACTATATTACTGAGTCTGTTTGAATTCTAAATTAGTTAACTTAAATTAAACATTCTTTCCAAGAAACTCGAGCTATTGAAAAGGTGATGCACAGGTTCAACTGTCCGCGTATACCGAGGACCTGGCTTGAACATACCTGCATGTGGAATACACTTGTCGGTTTACAGCCCACATATTTGCGTTTGAATCGGTATCTCTTACCGACAGCCAATGCTGGCAAAACCTTCCTAACATACGACCTTCGAATTCTTTAAATCTCGACGAACTCGTCGGGCAATTAATTAGAATAAGTAACACTTGAGTGTTGCATAAAAGAGAACGGAAGAATAGCAAATCCCTAAACATAATGTAATTAGAGCTCAATATTAATAAACGTAACCGATTAGATGTGCAAAAATAGACTTTGAATAAATGCGGTTAAATATAAGAACAGTCGATCGAAATAAACGCGAGTAAATATGAATGGTTTAATACTAAACATGGCTAAATAATGTTTTTTTTTATGCACGCAATTAAAACTTTCCAGAAGTACGTAAAATTCGTGATTCTGTAACGAGACAATGACGAGATCCTCAAAACTATACAACTTTAACATGCTATTTATTGAGAATGATGTATTATTCAGTGAATGACACAGCCATACTCGGTAAAAGGAAATCCCAGTGCTTTATCACATTTATCCCATGAACCTAGTTTAACGGCCTTAGCTCCCACGAGTCTCTTGTTGCTCAGTACCCTCTTGTCAGTACGTAGTAACCGGAAGGTCTTAGGTTCGACTCCTGATAAGAGCACTCGGGATCAAGGTCTTTTTCCGAGTTTGCCAGTGTCAACCACTGAACCACATCATTCTCATTTATTTACCAGGCTTAAAATATTGCATCACATTTATTCCATTCTATTAATTTTCTATCCTACCATCCTTTATATAAAGGATTAAAATGTATTGACAGTGGCACTTCTTACCTTGGATTAAGTAGACGAGGTTTTTGAACTGGATAAGGTTTTCAAACTCGAGATAACAACTTTAATATTGCAATAGGAAGACACCTGGAGGTCAGACGTCCAACATCTGGCCTTTTGTGGAAATAACTTCTTAGAAAAAGCATCAAACAGAAGGATAAAAATAGAGTCGAAGTAAGACAATTTTGCACCTTAGCCGGCTGAAATTGAACATCTCAAATTAGCATTTAGGTGCCCTCTCACCTCAGAACCAGATTAAAAAAAAAAAATCAAAAAACGTCTTAGAAAAAGACTTTAGTTTTTAAGGAGTATAAGAGATATGTAAAGTTTTATCTTGATGTTAATAATTGTGTCATTATTAGCCCAGGTTAGTTATTTGTTTTGTTTCCATCGTAGCCATTTTCCTAACACACGCCCTAGATCAATGCAAGTTTAGTCATTATCAGTTACTTTTTAGCTACTCTTTAAGGCACTTATGAAATTCATCTAGGCAGTTGGTTGACTTGAGAGGATACATGTTTACTGATACATCACGATGGGATGATTGTCAGCTGTATTGTCTTGTATTTGAGATACACCTGTGTTTGCGTATCCCAGTTGTTGGCCATCGTGACACGGCTGTAGTAGAAAAAATAGAGAAATAAAGAAGCGGGTATTATTATTTCACAACGTCAAATTCACTGAAAAACTATTTTATGGTAAATGTAAACAAATAAAATAATTAAATTACTTGATTTCATTTCAGAAGCAACCACTGTAGTGGAACTAGATGCCAAAATACACAGGGAAAGAAAAGTGCGCTGGGCGCAATAATTTTGACGACATTCGGTAAAGCAAAATGTGAATAGTTTCGAATAGAGTTCGAAAACAGTTGCCCTGGCCATTAGGATGCGAAACGGACTATGTGAAATGAAACTTTCGATTCCCTCACGAAATTTTTATCAAGTGATGGATTTTTTTTCTGCTTGTTTTAGGTTGGCGCCTAGCAGAGAGCTCGCCTCTGAGTTTAAGTCCACAGTGGTTCTTGCATAGAGGGACGAAGGTACACACAGTCTTTAGGACGCACCAGATGTGAGATGTCAGACTTAAGGACGTGGTTCTCCCGTCTTACTAGATCCCTTGCGAATGCGCAAAGTCTACATCGGCGAAACAAGGAGGTCTATGCAGAAAAGAAGCAAAGAGCACGAGAGGGATATAGGAGTCGCCCGCACCCAGACCTCCGTCGTTTCACAGCACGGCAACAAAGTCCGGACACCATCCGCTTTGGAACGAAGTGAGGATTATTGATCGAGACTCACATTTGTATACATGAAGGTTCAAGCTGCACCCTAACAACATCAACAGGAATAACGGAATAGAAATTATGGATGCCTGGAAAGCAACGATCAAGAAACACAACAGGAGATCGGAGCGCCTGCGGACAGCTGAGGAGACGATTTCTTCCCGACGCAGCGAGGATCGAAATCTGCCATTTGCAGTCGACGTTCGTCATGTGAAAACTGACGCTAGAAGACGGTGCCTTCTATTGTTACTGCGCATACGTTCTGCGCATCGCGTGATACTTGGTTTCCTATGGGTGGTGCCTACTGATACAGGGCTTTTTTTGCACGGATTAAAACTATTCGTTAAAAGCAGAACTTTAGAAGTGCTTTTGGAATATATAGAGAGAAAAGCGATGGAACTAAAAATCACTGAAATCGCGTAAATCGCTCCAAAAACCACATAGGAGATAAGACAACAGACAAGGGAGTTCAGGTAGGGTTATCTTTATTGAAAATATGTTGGTATTTTTAAATTGAAACAGGAATCGATGTTTTTCCCCTACAAATCCTTATAATTTCGCCCAGCCTGTGAACAGGCTCCCAAGTGGGGTATAGGGCGAAAACAATCGGCTCGCCGATTTTTCTTTTCGCCCTATACCCCACTTGGGAGCCTATTCACAGGATAAATTTCGCCGTTACGCAATGCTCGCCGTGACGCTCAAATTACAACACTCGGAAAGGTCACGGCCTATGTCTCTCATAGAGCTTGGGGTACCTGTGGTATGCTGATCACTGATGTCGTACTTTAATGGTTTACGATGCAACAAAGGAAAAATTAAGTGTATTGAGGAAGCCCTAAAAATGCAGGAACTACATCCCTAAATATGGGCTTACCTAAGTTGATTAGTAAATAAAATCAAAAGCTGACATTACAAACATCTAATTACCCACAATACCTGCATGATGAACATCGTAGACGGCTGGGGCGTTTGAGGTGTCTGGTAACTTACATCATTGCTCTTCAGGATAAATGTAGCGAGGATAATTTGAATGAACAAGAATATGATGATCAATGTGAACACAGCCAGGGCGGTCTTTTCTTTGTCAGTGTATTCCAGTTTTATGTCTTTCCTCATAAAGTGAGACCCAAGGACTGGCCCATTTGATTCCTTATAGTATTCCTCCATCACTATTGATTGGATGCCCGATATGTACCTGTGCACAGTCATTTCTGAGCATATGATGCACGCCACGCTGACTGACCAAATGGCATTTTTCTGAAAGAATAACAATGAAAGGAAGTTTTAAGCCCGGCGCCTGTCCGTAAAAGTCAAACATATCACGGCAAGGGCGGAAAATTAAATTTGATTTATTTCATATTTTAATGCTACATAGGCTAGGATTTAAATAAAATCAGTGTATAATATTTTCGGTGAGATATCCTTTTATTTCAAAGAAAAATGCAAATAACGAGAATCCGTTAAAATCGTCAACTGAGGGGCTAAATTGTTTAATACACGGGTTTGAGAGCCACGCGTGCAAAACAACCGAAATTATTCTTCTTCAAATCGTCTTTTTCAATCTCTAAATATCTGTTGAAATGATTTTGAGAAATTTTGCATTGTTCTGTGTATACAAAATAATTTAATTTCGAAGGCATACAATTCAATGCAGCAAAAGTACTTCGTGAATAAAATTAATTATTACCATGTGAAAAACCTTCAAATCGATAAAGCTTCTGGTGGTTGAACGTTAAAAGGATGGTCTATATGTTCCTGTAAAAATCTCCTTGGGCAAATGATTAAAAGCGACGCGAGAGCTTTTCAAAGTTAGTAAAAAATACCTTCCTTTCCTTGCCTAATTCATAAACCAATCTTTCATCATGCCACACAATGGAAACAATGGTTAGACCTCAAATTTAATACGCACTCTTCTCCTCCATTTATCTAATTTGAAAACAAGTAATTGAAAGAACCAGCTTAAGGATGTAGTGATATTCATCAGTAAGTACTGATACTGTTTTGAAAATCCAACCCCCCCCCCCCCCCCCCCTCTCCTCTTCCCCGGCAACGCACCTACAACCCAGGCTGCGCGCGCAAACGAATTCGCGAATAAATAAATTATCTTGATTTTGGAAAAGGAAAAAAAACAAACGTAACTAAAGGTATCACTATCTTAATTGTTGTTGTTGTTACCTTGCGTATGAACATGCTTACTAATCAAGCATTTTCGCATTTTCACCCTCCTCCCTCCTCCACCCCCCTCCCCCAAAAAATAGGGAACTAAAGCACCGGACGTTTTGGGGGCGACGGCGAAGTCTACAAACGAGCCAGCCTGGGTAAGAGGGCGCCGTCGTTCCCGCCAAAACCCAAACTTAAGCAAAGAGGTGTTTTTGCGACGGCAACCCTAGCTTTCGAAAACTGCCTCGAAAGCTTGAGAAGACCTCTGTGAAAAATGTCTTTTCGTGAAACAAGAGAGATGCTGTTCGGCTAGCATATGATGGTAAAATAATTTCTGATGAAGAATCCTTGGTCTTGTGGGAGAGCTGCCGTTCCAAGAACCTAGATTTTCCAAACAGTTCGTATAGTATGCAAGATTTGATCTTGAGACATCAACGAAGCCGAATGTTTGGCGGGGTTCAGAGTCGATTATCGATCTTGTTCAATCTTTCCTGGATTGACTCCCAGATTTTGCCACGGTCTGGACTGCCTTTCTTGAACTGAAACAATTCGCTAGCAATCATTTCACGCAACAAGAGAATGTCGTGGTCATCTGTCCATTCCATTACAGGTTGTTTTTTGGTAGCCATCTTCACGCTAGAGGCTTAAAAGTTCAAAATCTGACTGTAAATACTTGACAATCGTTCGTACAAGCGCCAAAACGATAGAATAATATTTTAAGCATCGATAAGTACAAAACATTGAGGGCAAAATTATAATAAAGGAACGAAAATCGGCGAAACTCACGTTTTACACGCGACGTCAAAGTAAGCAAAACAAAGTCGGCGCCCGAGTCGTGACGGCTGACCATGTCGGCGGGAAACATGGATCGGAAGTAAATTTGACTAACGGTCGCCGTCGCCCCGTAGAAAACGCCTGGTGCTTAAGTTCCCTAATGTCCATGACAAACGGCCGCCCGCTATGCAAGAAGTCAAGCGCCGATATTTTTTGTTATTCTAGCAGCGATGAGATGTAATATTTTCGTGCACTATAAACCTACAAGCAATACTTCTCAAATGACTAAGGCGTCGAAGAAGATGCAGAAATGCGCCGAAAGTTGATAAAAGATTTGTACTCGACCACTGAATAAGTTGACAGTTTGTGCGGTGTACATTGGACGTTTACAAAAAGAGCTCAAACTTGGGCGATGAGCGATCAGAAAATCGTGCTAAAATGGCCTTTTACAGCAAATTATAATTTTGGAACATTTCGAAATGTTTTTTTATGCGCTAACCCAATAGGGGTTAAAGACATGTGCACGGTCTGACCCGCAACTTTAATGTTTACCACAGAGGGTCAAATATTTGCATTCTTTACGGACTTTGAAAAGCTCTAGCGTCGCTCTTAATCATCTGCCTAAAGAAACTTTGACAGGAATCTATAGACCATCCTTCTAACATTCCACTACCAGAAGCTTAATCGATTTCAAGGTTTCGCACATGGGGAAAATTAATTTTATTCACGAAGTACTTCAGTACTGCAGTGAATTGTATACCTTCGAAATTAAGGCCTCGTTTATATGGAGAAAAGTTGTCCCGGATAGAAGGGTCACCCGCCTACCCGAGCTACCCTGGGCGAGCCAACTTTTCCTACATTTCCTTACAAAACTTGGCGAACCGTTTACATGAGAAACAAAAAGTTGGCTCGGCTAGAAGGGTGACCTGCCTAGCCGGGTCACCCTTTTGCGATGGTAGGGTCACCCTGTTCTGTCGCACTTTGTAATAATCATCGCAGTTTGTAATACCTGTCGCACTTTGTAATAAAACTGTCGCACTTTGTAATACCTGTCACACTTTGTAATAACACTTGTCGCACTTTGTAATAAAATAGCTGTCACACTTTGTAATAACAAGTTGTCGCACTTTGTAATAAATTAAGCTGTCACACATTCGTGGTGACAAAGTGTTTCTGTCAAGATACATCGTAGTCAAGACAAATAACAATTGCGAGGGGTCAACACCGGTATAAGATGGAAGTTCACCACAAAGCTCGAGGATCTCGACTTTGCGGATGATATATCCCTTTTGTCATCAACCAGGGAGCATATTAAGACTAATGCCCCATTCACACCAAGGCTTAAACACGTTCAAAAGCTGTTTAGTTAAACACATTTTAAAATTGTTTCCTTCAGAAAAGGTCCTTTCAGATTTGTGTCGACTACGGATTTAGCACAAATGCAAGCACAAGTTAAAGTTTACTTGAATCCTATGTCAAAGCCAATGGTTCAACATTCTGTTACCCATTTTCATTTTGTTAAACCTGGTTTAATTAAACATGTCTTGTTGGTGTGAATGGGGTTTAAGACTGATAAGTTGGCCCATGAAGCAGAAAGAGTGGGACTGAGAGTCAATGTAGACAAATGTAATCTGCTACGAATAAATTCACGGAGCAACGATGTGATGGAGGTAAATGGACGAGGAATAGAGGATGTTGATAGATTTGTGTACTTGGGAGCTACAGTTTCCAAAGAGGGCGGAGGCACTGAAGACATCCACAACAGAGTAGTCAAAGCAAGAGGGGTATTCTTGAGATTGAAAAAGATTTGGAGTAGCAACAGCATCCTGAGTCAACGAACCAAAGTCAGGCTATATAAGACACTGGTAAAGTCAGTCTTTAAGTATGGCTGCGAGACGTGGAAGATGAATAAACGTGACGAAAACAAAATCGACGTCTTTCAAAGCAGATGTCTTAGACGGATATTTAAGATACGCTGGCAGGAAAGAATTACAAACAAAGAAGTCCTAATGATGGCTGAGATGGAAAATCTCAGTGAGGACGTGCAAAGGCTGAAATGAAAATTCATCGGCCACATCATAAGGAAAGAACCGAATAATGACTGCAGGACTGCATTAACCTGGACACGGGAAGGGCAATACTTACTTACGCTATTTACTCATGTGATTACATACACTTAGGCCAGTTCCAGACGTCGCTCCACTCATGGCATGTGCCGAACCTAATTCATTTAGGCTCGACTCTGGAGCGACTTAGGTGAGGTGACTGATTCAGACGACGTACTTCCTACCGCACCTAATTCGCCAAACCTTGCAGAAAATAAGTAAACAATTTTTACCGAGACAGAAAGTCAAGGTTTCTGTGGAAACATATATATGGCTGATCTAGTTATCGCTAAATAACAACACAATAAGAGAAACTACACTTTATCGGTGATTCTCAATGACTTTTCCAGATAGTTTTAGTTTTAAATTCTTCATTTGTACTCAGGATGAAGACAGCAGGTTAAACAGATTTATGCCAAAGCAATTTCTCTCAATAAATCACAATACCTAGCCAATTGAAAGCCAAAAGACGAGACTCAAGAGAATCAAGGAATAGTCACGCTTGTACTTACTTCACGGTTAAAACCTAGCCTCACGCGTGACTTGTCACGGTATGGAGCTTAGAGCCAATCACAATCGCCGGTAAACAATGAGTAATTCATCCATTAGGTTTCGCACATGAGAGGACCGGTGTCTGAATCTGCTGCCGCTCCAGTGTCGCATAATGCGGAAGACCCAGTCGAACTCAACGATGTTTGCCGCACCAAATTAAAACAGCCGTGCCAAACTGATTCAGATGCCGCTCTTTTGCCGGACTTAAGGATACTTCCTGGGTTCGCGGGTGTCCTTTAGAAACAAATTCGTACGCGCGCAAGTTTTAATAAACCTCTAACAAACTATATATCATTATAAAGCTTAATAAATGTAGTTTCCTATAAAAAATATAATTTAGCGATTTTTTCCTTTTTTAAGTGCCAGGAGCCAGTAGAACCTCGAATCGACCGATGGTCGTTCTATTTTATAATTTAAAATCGGTTATCGAACGCCGCGCGAAGAACGAAATCGCTGCACAGTGTTATTCACAAGGTATCAATCAACAAAAAGGTGTCAGGCTTTTTCGAAATTCTGATTGGTTATTTAGATATCCACGTCTAAAGTTTGAGTAGCAAAAAATATTTGAGGCGTGTTGCGTAAACAGTCGCCACGGGAAAAATATTTTGAAAATCAAAATTCCCTGCCACTTTTTTGTTTGTCATTATTCCTCGAATCGTCTGGCCAAATTTCACGACAATCCGTCAAAACTACATACCCTATTAATTCGTTCAAAGTCGATATACTCTGCCAAAATTCAAGTGCGAGTTTTCGCTCGATAAAGGTTTGCAAGAAAAACAAACCTCCACAAGAGATTATGACACCTCATTACGTGGCGAGCCAATCGAGCAACAGGACCCCATGGCGTCAACAACAATAGCACAGAATTTCGCGGAAAAAGTATCGCGTTGCAGACACGTTTTAGACTCCGCTGTTGTGATCGAGCGAGATGGGGAAAGTGGCGAAAGGAAAACGTAAAAATCAACCAGGAAAACGGGGAAAAACCAAGGCTAACGAAACCGAAAGCACGTCAGCGGAGAGTTTGAGGAGTGCACTGATATCAGAGATGAAATCTATTGGGTAGGTTGTTCGTTTTGATTGCTTGTGATGTAATTTACGCTTCAAGCTAAAGCGATTATTCATTTCGTATCAAAGGAAATGTATAATGCATTTTTACTGTTATTTAGGTACGATGGTGATTTCTTCGTAAGAAATCTTCAAGATAGCGTGGAGCGAAGCAAAAAGCGAGAGAAAGAGCCACGCAGAACGCCATCCTCGTTCCCAGAGCCTACGATCTTTTGGTCAGCGGTTGGATCGTAGGCCCTGGTAACAGCCGTTTCCGGATGTCGTGAATTTCACGACATCCGGTAGCGCACGCTCAGTGTGATAAATTACTATTGCGCTTGCTCAGTATTAGGAAACCGGAAACATTTTGTCGAAGGATTGTCAACACAACGAAAGAACGTTGTGAGAGTGTTTTCATGGCCAATTTAAAAGAGATTTTAACTACCCTACTCGCCGCTACTCTGAAAAACCACAGCCTACGTCTTCGATTAACGGCTTTCAGGCGTTATTTTTAAATAATTCAACAACTTTTACGTTGTGGATACAATCACGGTTGTAATATATGTTTACACCCGACCGGTTAGTACTTTTGATCACTTTTTACTACGGTCTTGATCTTTTACGCCTTGTAATGCGAATGACTTCGGAAAAAAGTCAACCAGATTTCCGAAGAATTAAGGAAAAATTACTCAGAAGTGGAACTAAAAGGCCGAATTAGTTTGTCTCATCTATCGGTTAAATTATTCACTGAATTAATATTGGAAACGAAACGTGGCTTACCAGCTTTGCAACATCTGTAAAATGTGAGTAAAGATCAACAATGGCACTCTGTTATTATTTAAAAATCCCTAAAGATCAGATGCAAATGATTATTTTGTTTCAGTGGTCAAACAAACTGCAGTATAGTTTTGTTTCTGGTTACCCAATTTAAGGACCCCAGTCATTTTTACTCTCTCTCAGAAACCACAGGGTAAAGGTGGATGGGGAGAGAATCCTACTCACAGTGATGAGGGTGATTCTAATACTTGTTAGCATTTGATTCCTAAAACTGAAATGATTACCACTGAATAACACCATTAATTTCCTTTATTGTTCTCGTAAAGAATAAAATAAAACATGCTTATGTGACATAATAGCAGCTACAGGTAGGTTTAACTAAATCAAACAGGTCTATTTGCCACAGAGGCATTTTGGTAGTATCCTTTACAGTGGCCAAACACTTGCTCTGAGTCTTTCATAGGGTCAGAGAAGTTCCCAACACTACTAGAAAAAATAAGAGACCTGCCATTGGGGCTTTGCTAGTCCATTTGAAACTCTAAAATGTGAAAAAGATGTTATGTACTTATTTATTTATACTTGCAAAATTTAAAAATTGTTATATGATAGAATAAGTTATAATACAGTTGAACCTCCCGTAAGCGACCACCCACAATGTCAAGGATATGTGGTCGCTTACAGGAGGTGGTCGCTTACCAGAGGTCAGACCACAGGGGTCTATATTTCGGGTAATTTACATAATATGGTAATTGCGGAGACCTAAACCTTTTGCCAGTGCTTATTTTTTTTTTATCGAAACCCATGCATGCTATTTACAAGAAAAGAGAGTTTTTTCCTACAAGGGATTCAATCTGATTAAAGTTTATTTCAGTGTACAGTATATTTTATCAAAATTTTATTTCAATGTTAAGCTATTTCGGGAGACACTTGAACCGGTAGCTCCGACTGTGAAATTTACGGCGTCCGCTGTAATGATGTGGCCAATATTTAACAGCGACACATATTTTCAATTTTTTACACCCGTGAGAGATACAACAGATTGTGTGTCAAGTGGTCGCCAACGGGAGGTTCAAAACAATTGAAAATTTTTAACAATCATCTCTAAAAGTGGTCGCTTACGAGAGGTGGTCGCCTACAAGAGGTTTCATCTATAGTGATTTGACTTGAAAACTATTGGTATTTTGGAAAAATGGTCGTTAATGAGACGTGGTCGCTAAGGGAGGTTCGACTGTATTAAAAACAAATATTTCAGATGTCTTAAAGGTGTCTAAGAAGCATCAATTAAAATACTTAAGGACAAAACCAACTAAAATTGGTAACAGACTTGAATACAAAAGAACTGGAACCTTTTAATTCTGTGACAACTTTCTTTCTGAGATGGGTGTCACTTGAGTGTAGTAACTGTTAAACACAGGGAGAAAATTCTTCATCTAGAAACAACATTTAAAACTAGTAAAAAAGATAGCATACAGAGAGAGAGGCAAACAGATGGGATGTACTCTTATAAATGGGTAGGTATCATGCATGTAAAGCACATGTCAAAAGACAACAACAACAATAAAAAGAAACAAATTAAAGCCAGGTGACCCTTGCAGTGGCAAAGTCACGGATGTATCCTTCATCTATCCTTCCTCTGTGGTGAATCCGGAAAAGCCACCAATGTATCCTTCCGCCATGTCAACAGGTCATCGGTGATTGTGATTTGAGGAAGTTATCAGTTCAGTTATTAATTCTCAACAGAAAAATGGGATGCCATCATTTCCATATGACTCAGAAAGGGTGTAAATCGCATGTGAGCTGTTGATTGAAAGTGATTATTTAATTGGAAGTTAATGGATTGTCCAGACATTCAGTATTAAATAAGAGTTACATAAGTCCCTTAGTCCTAATTCTTATTCCCTTCAACAAAACCCATTAGAAGCCATATTCATTCTTAAAAGCAAACAATGCACTAATTGGGTGGACCGGTGGAAGCAAGAAGAACGTTTAATCAGTGCAAGAAAAATCCAAGAACAAATCTTTAATTTGCCTGTTAGCTTCTGTTTGCTTAGCATCTGATCGGTGAGTTGATAGAGCTTCTGTGAGGTTTACACTTATTTATTTTAATTTTATTTATTAAATCAATTCCAAATTACATTACTTTGCACAGGACAATCCAATGAATCTGTGGTCAGCTTACCGCCTAATACATCACAGATAGTTACTTGTATTGTTACCAACAAGGGAAACTTCAATTTTTCTCAGCATTTTATTATTTGTGCCGCGACTGTGTACAGTACTCCGAATATTATAAATCGAAATGTTGTGTCTGTTTGGCCGTAAGCGTGTTTCTGGGCAACGGAATAAAGCCGAGTCAGAGGCACTTACCTTCGAAATTGAGAGCTACATCACTCCTGACTTGTGCTAGTACAAAGACTATGGTTTACTCACGGCTTCGTTCAGTTCTTGCGATTCTCTGATCATGAGATTCCAATGATCACCTTGGCTTTTATGGAAAGCAAGCTAGCTTATTCAGTTGGAAGAATTGAAAAACTTAGCAAAACATTTCAACATCCAGTTTCCGAAAACATTTCAGGCGTCTCCTTTGATGAACTTTTATCCAACTCGCTAATTCTTTGCGCTGAACAGAAAGTACTTTTCGTCTATCGACAAAATGTTTACATCATTTGTTCCTTTATATAGCACGATTTCAAGCGTCTCACCGGAAGTAAAGACCAATGCGCAGAAGCGTAGCATTTTTCACCTTGTAGCGCATCAGGTTTTCGACAGCCAATGAAAAAAAAGATATCTTTGGATGGACCCAGAGCCACTCGTTCATCAATTTAAAAGCAAAAACTTTGGGGCTCTGGGGACGAGAATGCGCAGAACGCGCTATCTCCAGTATTACACGTGGGCTCATGCGCTTCTGGTGAGTTCTATTTCATCGGTCTAATTTTTGCTGATTTTATGCCAATGTTTCATTACAAACGCGCAGTTAAACGTTATTTGGTCTTTTCTCGCTGCAGAAGGAAGAAATCGGCCCAGAGAATGCAGAATATGATATTTGATATTTTCACAGGACGCTTGCAAAGTTACCCTGCAGGACTTTTGCACGGCAATCGACCTCTGTGTACTTGATCCAGTAACAGTGGATAAATTTGAAGGCCGCTGCTCCAGTTCTTCATGATCACCTTCGACAGAACCTTCAACGTCGACTAGAGTTTCTTGGTCGAACCAAGAGCCTTTGTTGCTCTCTGCAAGATCACGTTTCCGATCTTCGCTGAAACCTAGTATCTTTCCCTTTTTCTTAGGCCCTGGCTTCTTCCGGGACTTTATCCACAGGCTCTTTTCGTTTTTTGATGACTTTTCCATGTGGAAAGCGCGAAGAATATAAAATTCGAAGTGAGAAATTTTCTGCAGGCGAAATGTAAACAAAATATGCTTATTTCTGAAATAAGAGCTCTCGGATGAAGCGTTTTGACGCGAAAATTTAGACTGCAAGCAGTCCCTTTCTGGATAGTCGAGAGGTTGCGCGAAATAGCCGAGCGCGAAAAAACTGGAGCAAACGAGCGGAGGGGGGCTTGGGGAAAGGCGTGAAAAAGGGGAAAGGAAAAGAAAGGGACTGCGCTCTTAGCTGTAACAGATGCGTTCAGGCTGAACTCCGCCCACAATTTGTTAAACCCATTAAAAATCCAATTAACTGAATAACAACTCCGCATTGTTATTCAATCACCAGAATATAGGAGCGAAGAGGAAGAATCGCCGAGCTTGGGCATTGATCCAAGCTTCCCTGAAAAACCAAAATCCCTAGAAGTTGTGGTGCATTTGAAGTTTTCTTCGAGGCCCAGAGTAAAAGAAATCGACCACACAAAGGACAATTGGAAAGCTGTTGTTAATATCATATGTAAGCATCCTGCGGTGAAATCTGCCGACAAAGCTTGTTCCGCGAATGCGAAAATTACATTTTACTAGTTGGCACCAATGTCTTTTAAGAATTTTGTGATCTTGTCGAAAGCAACTGCTTTTAAACCAAAGTCATTTGACTGCAACTGGTCTTCGATAACACTGCGAAGCGGAACAACAACCACGATCGAAGCCGTGATGGCAAAGTGTTTCGCTATTAATACAAAGCTTTGATATGTAATGGATTTCCCGAAACCAGTGGGAAGAACGGCTATTACATCTTTTCCCGACAAGAGCGCTTCTACTGCTAGCTTCTGTCCCTCTTTGAGAACTAAGCCGCCGACTTGATCGCTTAAATTTACCAAGACATCGCTGCTACTCTCGTTCACGACTGAAACCATTTTCCTAGTGATCTGAAGTGTTGACATCAAACGTGTGAAGAAGTTAATTACACATCAAACTTGTTTGACAGCAGCTATTGTTTATAGACCAATCGGAATTTTCCGTTGCTGGAGCGACGGGAAATTCGAACGCGTCTGTTACAGTTAGCAGCGCAGTCCCTTTCTTTTCCTTCTCTCCCCCAGTCTCTTCTCGTTTATTTCTCCTCGCTCCAGTCGAGCGCACCATCTCGACTGACCAGAAAGGGACTGCTTGCAGTCTAGCGAAAATTCCTCTGGGGCGTCTCGCACTAAGAAGATTATGACACCTTTTTTATTTATTTACTTTTATATGGAAATACGTTTTCCTAAATATCTTGCGCTTTATTCCCCAAATTCTATTTGGTCGAAAAAATGTTTTTTCACTTTTTCACCCTATCGAACCCAGGAAGTACCCTTAATTCATCAATTAGGCTCGGCTTATGAGTCATGGAGCGGCGTCTGGATCAGGCCAAACACTACTTATAATACAGTCATTAACAATACGATTGGTTGTTCTCCTTATATCACGGTTACTTACGACGTTTACTTAAGGGGGAGTTACACCTGAACGCCATTTTTCCGCCACTTGACATTGCTTTAATAGAAATATCTCGTTCGCGTTTCAAGCGATCCAAAAACCCTATGATCATATCGTGAATCTGTGTTGTGGGGTATTTTGGTGAATTTTTTGGGTGATTATTGGGTATATTTGGGAGGAATAGTTTTTTTCTAGAAAGGTTGGTAAAATTAAGAGAAATAAGAAATATTGAAGATTTAGTGAAGTTTTAAAATTGGAATTTGTTGTTAATAATTAATAAACTGATACCAAGTTAGTCAACTAGGAACCTGGGCTGCTCTTGCGTGGGTATCAACTGTCTGTTAGTGCTCCAAAAATCAAATGTTTCTTTCATCTATCCCTTCTTTTTAAAAACCTCTTCAAATTTCATTCAAATTTAAGCGTATTGTCCCCTTAAAGTGACATTGTCACTTTTAAAAGCGCATTCGCCAACTCCAAACTTAAAAAAAAAAACAGGCGGAATTTTTCAAGTTTGAAGTACCAATTTCAAAATGGCGTCGACTAGTGGCGGTGGTCATGGTGGGGAACTCGGCGAGAAAAAGGCGATTTACAGACGAGATAAAGCAAAGACGAGACTGGTATACGCAAGTATCGCAGTTTAAACCGGCGTTACCGAGTGGAACAAGGCAACATGTTTGGTCAGTGTGAGGGCTCTTGTCCTACAAATCGTCGTTTGCTGCAAGAAGAAAGGACAGTGTACAAAAAATATATTTACACTGAACCCAACTAATTAAATCATCGCATTCATAGATGAATTCTCTATTTTAAGAGCTTTCAAATAGTGTCTCCAACTTTGCAATCTATTGAGATATGTTGGATAAAAAAATATTTATGTCAGACGTTTGCAGTGAACCGAGAGTGAAATGGGAATCCTGAATCATCGAGTTTCGATTCGAGTTCGAGTTCGAGTTGGACTTCGAGTTGAAGTTCGAGTTGGACTTCGAGCTAGACTTCGAGTTGTAATCCATTTCCATTTAAGCCATCCGCTGCAAAAGATCACAAATACTATACTTGGAGAATAACAGGTGAAAATACTGAACCATTACTGTTTCAAGTATCACTTCCATCGAAATAAATGTGTTTTTTCGCTTTCAAAGGCACACTAAAATCGGTGACACTGCCCGTTTAAGCGGAAAGATAAACTGATTAGACAAACAATATAAACTGTTTTTACCAGAAATGATGAGGGTGTATGACGATGAGCCAACACAACTTCCATCACACCGATTGGCAAGGCCTGGTAAACAAACGAACAAACAAACAAACATTAGATCATCAGTCAAGACGGCAACTGAAGTTATGATAAGCAGTACTTTGTTTACAAGAAGGTAACTTTTCACCTGGGTTTGTGGTTTGTGTAAATAAATATATATAACAAAGTATCCTTTAAACAGGTTTTTTGGGGCCCATTGCACTCGAGTTGTTCATAATCGTCCTGCCCTTGGTTCGTAACTGAAAAACTATATTAAAGGCTGAACTGACGTGCGTAAGTAAATGGGGCAGGAGGAACCAAGGAAATTTCAGGCTCGCTGGTGGCTGTGAAGCGCGCCTTTGTTCGTGAACTGCAAATATTTTGGCACCGCGGAGAGGTGCCAACTGAGGTGCAGGCCGGGTGGTGTTTGTACGGAAACAGTTTCCTTCCGACGCCAGTGTTTCTCCTGTGCAGCTCTGCTCTTTTCGAACTTATGGCTTGTGTTCACGCTTGATTGATTGATAATTTAACCATGAAATGTCGACGAATAATAAATAAATGTATTTAAAATATTGCCTGCTATGCGGGAAAGGAATGGTTCAACTGCAGACTAAAGGAAAACTGCACAGCGACACCACGTCTGAGTCACTATTCTCTGACTATTCGTCACTATTCAGTGGTTCTTCTTCTGGTTCGCTTTTCGTGTTTTAAAGACACACCCCAAATTATAAAATAGAATTGCAATAATGGTCAACATGTCAATCAATCAGCGTGAGCGTCTTGTTTTCAGCACGCTCTCACAATTCGCCGTTTCATTTAACCAAGTCATCCACCCTTCTTCGGACACGCACACACCGTTTTTTCATCTCATAGCCGAGCGGACCTTGTGATAGTCGCTTCAGATACTCTTTTTGCAGTGTAGGTTTTCAAACTGGATAAAGATAGGCAAGCAATGAATCCTTTCCATATCCTTAATGTGTTTGTTTTACTAGCACTCTTAAATCTTGGATTCGGACAAGGTAACTCAGTATTTGTTATTTTGGTTTTGTTAGCCGATCAGCTCGTCATTTCTAATTTCTAGACTTTGGTTGATCTTGTGGGTGGTTGTTCTTGTTATTGATAAGAATCAATATACCGGTATAAGTAGTCAACAGATCAAAGATTTAACAACTGGAAAGAAAAAATCCGGATCCTTGTTATCCTTTAGATTATTGAGGTGGGTCAGTGAAGTAGTGGCTAAAAGAGGTGAAAATATCTCTTGCGAAACACTTCGTTGTACCATCGTTCGTTGTGAAGTTAGGTTCTTATTTTAGAGTAGTCGACCATTTTTGATAACTTCTTCGATGGTCAATCTAAATTCATTTTTTCTTCCTATTTGGTTCTCTTCGAATTGTAATTTTGAGCTATGGATTATGTTTCTCTTAGCCAAGAAAGTCTAGAAAAAAAAAAAGACCGAAATATGTCTTCCGTTTTTAATTTCTCTGAAAAGCGGGGTAGTGTTATTGTTTGTCTTTACCAGCATGAAGTATTCAACTTTAGTTCGTTGAATGAAAACTAACGACAGTCTAATTTGTAATTCAGATAATGAAATAGTTACTCATAAATACTCCGCTTTGGTTGTTGCTTTCTACAACCAGAAGTAATCCTGTAATAATATTTTTTTGTCGTTTTTTTTTCTTCCTTAAATTATTACACGATTAATAATTAAACTAAACGCTCCTCTCGTAAATAGCTGGTTAAACAGTTAGATCATGAAATTCTCTTTTTCTTAAAAGAGGAAAAGAATTGTAAAATTGGAACAAAACGTAAAAAATCCAGGAATTTAGAGTAAGCCCTGACAAGTGGCAAGCAATCGGGACTCCGTGAGGTCACACTGACAGTGAGATGCCCTCAGCTGATTTCCGATGCATCTGAATAAGGAGGACACATTTGGCTTACATTACTTCAGTGTGATCATTTTAAATTTGTATTGTGGCACTTCAATTAGTTTAGTTAAGTTTAACTTGAGTCATGAGCTCGTCCAAATCGAGTCGAACCAGTCTGGATTGGTGTCCGAGTATGTCACGTGCTTTATTTAATTGATTATTTCATTTCTAATAGCGCAGAATACTTTTCAGAAGCTAGAAGTCGGTGATGAAGGGAGGGGGTGGTTGCAGAGTTATCAGCCGTGGTTGGGGTATGTCATTAGTTTGGTTGGCTAAGTACTTGATGTCAAAAAAGTCATCTTGTTTCTTTTTGGCAGATAACAGATGCGTCTCTTTGCACGATGGAGATAAATCGTTCAGCGGGCATATCAATAACGTTGCTATGAAGTGGTATGAAACACCTTCAATTGTTCCGTTGGCGGCAGGTATTTTATCATCCAAGTTTTCGACAATCACATAATAACATATCCAGCCCATTTCAGATTAAAAACTGAACCACTGGATAATGCAAATCCAGAGTATTGATTGACTTTACGCCCCTGGGATATCAGCCATTATACTATGCCTAACAAATAGAGGACATTAAATTGTCTCCTCCGTTGTCCTTCAAAGCTTGATTTCCGCCGCGCCCTCGGGTCCGGTAGCGTGGCCTCATTTCCCGAACAACGGCTGGTAATCGAGCCTATTGAGAAATGAAATCAGCAAGATGTTACTGATTTTGATTGTTTCTGATAAGTCAATAATTCCACTCGCACTTTTTCGATCAGAGATCGTCATCGCCCACTCACCTCGTCGATAATCTCATATCCAACACGCGCCCATGAAATAATTAGTGTTAATTTTATCACATCATATCATATCATATCATATCATATCATATCATATCATATCATATCTGCTTGTCATGTCATGTCACATCATATTACATCTCAGGTGAATTAAGGCCTGGGCCTGCATTCCTTTCCCGAAAAATTGAGGGGGTGGTGTAACTTTGTTAGCATTTTAAATAACACAAACTGGCTTTAGGATCTACTTGATAACAATATATTATGGAAAATGAAAGGGTTAGAGAGGTCATATCTTGTCACGTGACCTACATGGGTTATTTTTAGCTTAAAATTCTTTAGAGCAAAATGGGAACACTTTTTATTACTTCCTCAAGGCTACCATCAGTTTTATGCTGTTAAGAGTATTGCGTATATTATTTCCACGCTTGGCAACTTTGAGATAACTCAAATTAAAGGCATGAAAACAACAACGATTTTTATGGGAGACTGGGCACTAGTACAAAACATAGTTTATTTTCACAACTAACAAAAGAATCAATTATTTCCAAGCACAGAACTTTTATTTTTGCTCTTCTTACCTGCCTGGTATCAGTAAAGGTAAATCACTATCAGTATAAACTGTTCCCATTTTTAGTGAAAAGTTTTCCAGCATTTTCTGGCCGTAACGAGTCACGTGACCTAATTTGCATACGTCACACATACCAAAATGACAAAATTTGCAAACCTATAGGTCTGCCTAAGTCTTACGATACTAGGACGAAAGCCTTAGAAAATAGACCACCCCCTGACTTTTGATCGACAGAACTGCCGGACCCATGCCTTAATTTACTTGAGATTGCCGTGATTCACTTTTAACGTTTTCCCGGCTATATTTAACTATTACTTCACAATAACCCTTTTACGTGTCTCGTTGTAACGGCCTTTCATCATTTCGTATCCAACAAGCGCGAGTGGAACAATTGCTTCAGATTAAAAAGGACCAAGAAATACTGCTAGAGCTTGCTGATTACAAGAACGACCAAAAGACGTTTCGTGTCCAGTATTTCTTTCGGCCTTAATATCCTATGGTTACCAAGCCAATCAAACTCGGGTATTGCATTATTCAATGATTCAGTTTTCAATAAGACCTTGACGCTACCTCATTACTTTTTTTGGCCCGTGCGCATTTACAAAATTGACATTATAACAAAAGAGAAGTTGCTTAATGAAACGCCAGCAAGCTTCTATTTCTTTTCTTAGTTTTCATAATCTTTAAGACACTGTAAGTCACCTGTATTATAGAATTGTTTATAGGCAGGTAATTATAACTGTTTAGCCTGATCCACAGACTGTCCAGGTCGCTCGAGTGTGTGGCACGAGGGACCTGGACCGTCTGAGAATCAGGCCAGTAACTGTTCTGAATTCATTTCATGCAGTTGTTTATTTGAAGTTTGTAAAAAACAAACACAAGGCTCAATAGCATGTACTTTGCTTGTGATCTTCACCTAATACTGAGCCAACGGAAGAGGGTTTTTATTTTTGGTTTTTATCTGTTTGTTTTCTTTGCAGGAAAAAACTAATTAAAAGTATACTAACCGTTCGGCAGGCTTTTGAATGACAACTTTCATAAATGTTTGATAGGTAGCCGAAATAAAAAAAAAACATAGCTCAGATACTAAGTCTTTTCTGATCCTGATAAAAAAAAAACGACTTCGAGTTTTGCATCGAATCTCACTTAAAATTCTTAGCCAGGGGTCGCTATGGTGACCTATCCAGCTCTAGTAATTTCAATTTTTCTGACATTTTTAACGCTTCGATCACCCGTCCCAAAACTTCCCGTTTACGCTCAGCGACCACACCAAAAAATAAATTCGTTTCTCAGTCATTATTTACGAGAAAAAAAAAATCCTTAATCGTGTAAATTGGTTCTGAAAATCTCTTGCGTCGTACTCAGTCGTTATCTACAGAAATGTTTTTGCGGAATTGCGTTTTCAAAATTGAATGGCCAGGTGCTCGATCCATCCGAAAGTTAAGCTCATTGCAAACATTCGTTTCGTTCACAAGATATACGGAACTTTACCGAAGTAAGATGTCTTCCATTAAAAAGTATTTCATGAAAGCGAGAGGGATTTGTACGAATCAAGCGATTCAGATGAAGATGATAGCTAGATTGTCTACTCCATATGTGAAATCTTTTACAAATTAACGTTGTTTCACAACAGAAAATACAAAATGGAACTTACCAGTAAAACCAGTTAATAATTATTTTGTGCATTTGTCGATACATATCCTGTATATGTTGTTGTTACGTGTTAATCAATTTTTTCTGCGATTTGTATTTTCTATATGCATGGGTATTAAATTTCGCGAGGATTTTTATTCGCGGTTCTTTAATTTCCGCGATTTTTTTACAATCGCGAAAAACGCGAAATTAACGACCCGCGAAATTAAGTACCAATAAGGTAAATGAGGGACGCGCGTTGTGAACTGGATATATACTTATTCATCCTTTAAGCAGTTGGATCGAGCCGTATAAATCTCAATCTTGGTACGTTTCATGTCTCTACCAACAGACAGCTACCAAGTAGTAGGCCGCAATGTTCACATGGATTTTGTGGAAGAGCACCTCAGGACAAAGAAGGGAGTGAAATTTGGAGATTCCCAGGATCGGCCCAACAATATTAAGCTTGAAGTTCTAGCCGATACTGTTTATGTTAAGGTACAGTGTTAGCGTTACTCATGACAAAATTCCCTTTTCATATTTGTTGTAAATCATGTTTATTACCGAGGTTACCCTTGCTTTGTAGAGGCTGGCTTTAGGAGACGCCCACAATTAAATCGCACACAAAAAATTGTGCTTTGTTCTATCTCGTGCAATCACGACACTTGACTCGACCACCAATTGAAATTCATTTCGTGAATGTTATTTAAAAATGACTGACAGATTCATCTGCCGGGAATCTTGAATCTTTGTATGTTCACGTTCACTAAAAACCGGCAGTTTATCCTTTAAAGTCCATAACTCTATCCCGAAACAGCAACTCTTACGCGAACTGCTTTAAATCAACCAAAAATAAATAGTCGCCGGCATATTCTAAGCCATGGTCATTTCTTCATTTCATAAAATCCATTTCTGCAGACAGAATTCTCAAGACCACAGAAAACGTTGCAAAATTTGTAAGAAATTTAATGCTACAATAAAAATAAAATCTGAAAGATTTGCACTTTACACAATAACATATAACAAATTCCTGGAGTAACCTTGTTCTAAGGATGACACCAATCCGTCTCTCAGAACCTCAGAATCTTCAATGGCATCTGCCTACGTGCCTTCTCTAGTAACGTTAACTCTAACCTTGGACAAAACGTTTCAAGGAAACAGGACACTCAATTAGGGGAAAATCTCCTACTATAATGCACGTTCCAGAAACATTTTACCTAACTTCCTTCCTCTCCGCCTTGCTTCGATTCAATGTTGATTCGTGTAGTGGCCATTGCCAGGGAAACGTGTATTAACCGAGTCGCAAAACAACATTGATACGGGGCCGGTTGTTCTATTTTTTTCTCATTTACAAAGCAGAAACGCTCCAAGGCGAAATTATCTTAACAGTAAATAATTACGCTCATGGCAAGAATGATCGACACCAACAAAGGCTTAAGAAGCGATCCCTTAAGACTAGACTGAGATAATGATAGATATATTTCATGAATATATCAAAACTGCACTCCTCTACGTTTTACTAATATGCTGCAACTGAATTATCAATCAGGGTCAGATCAAAATGCGTGGCATCAAAAGTCTGACGATGTTCAGCCGTAAAGTGTCCTTTACAAAAGGAAGTAAATTGGATCTCAGAGCTCCAGATTTGTCCCAGAATTTGGACACCCCGCTCACTCCAGGCACTGATGGAGATGACGGAAAACATGGAGTACACGGTCCAACAGGTAGGTTAAAAAAGTTATTTTTAAGTCCGTGGTGATGTCTTAAGGTAGTCTTGATGGCCGTCGTTTATCTGCCTTTATACTCTTTGCTCCTGTGCTCCAAAAAGGGCGCTGAGTCAGTAAACTGAGGCGAACACTACGAGAATGCCAAAAACCAATCCCCCGAAACAACCACTCTTTGCATTTCCTGTACTTTGTTGCATTAATGTCTTTGACGTTCTGTGCAAAAAAGAAAAACAAACAAACAAACAACAACGACAGCAACAACGCGTGGTGACTAAACGCAAGGTTTTATAGCGAACCGCCTTACCGTAAGTACTCGACGGTAAATTATTACGAAGTTACCTGCAAACTTTCTTCAGCGCTCCGTTTCAAACTGATCAACACGAGCTGCGTACCGGAAATATTCAGCTTAATTGCTAAGACAGTTATTTATGTTAAAATAGTAGCTCACTGAAGCCTACAAAATAATAATAACAATAATAATAAATCCTAGACATACAGAAAATCAAGTGCTTATGCACCTTAAAATGTAGCCGTGGATATTTTTCACTTGTTGACGTTATCAGTTTTTTTTTGCTAACATCATTGTTTATTTGTCTTATCAGTGGAAATATATGTGGATACAGCAGCAGGATACGTAAACATTGACACAAGTGGTGGAAATGGAAACAAAGGCCAAAATGGAGCTAATGGCAGAAAAGGGGCTGACAGCTTAGCCAAGGTATAAACATCCTAAATCATAAAAACTCTCACACGTAAAGGAAATCGAAAAATTTCTCGTCTGAACAGAACATAACACACTGCAGAAACTTTTCTGATTATGCATGGTTAAGCTGAAGTTTCAAGCGCGTTAAAACATGCAAGACTCACGAAAATGCTCAACAGTGCGACTCCATTTGCTATAATAAATCCGAGTCACTTCAAATTTTTGTAAGAGCAACAAAGAAGATTGGGAGTTGTTTTTCAGGGTCCTTTCCAGTGTGCCGGTTTGATTCAAATATCTCCTGTACATGTAAATTCTCAGTCAGTGACAGTCAGGCATACTCGGAAAAAGGAAACTCAGCTGAATTCTCCTTTTCTTCTTTTCTTTCTTTCTTTCTTTCTTTCTTTCTTTCTTTCTTTCTTTCTTTCTCAAGAAAATTAAGGCATGGGTCTCTAGTTACTTACTCAAAAAAGCAAGGGGGTGGTCAATCTTCTGAACATTTAGCCATAACGTCGTAAGACTTTGGCTACATAATATGCTTACAAATTTCAACATATTGATCTACACAACTTATGCAAATTAGGTCACGTGACCTGATGCGACCGAAACATTTATGAAAACATTTGAGCAAAAATGGCACCACTTTTTATTGCCTCCTGAAGGTTGCTGGTAGTTTTAAAACTATGCCACTGTTAGGCACCTCATTTCTGTGCTCGGGCTTTTTGAATATTTCTTTAATTTTGAAAATAAACGGCATTTTTTACTAGTGCCCAGTCCCTCCAAAGTAAAATTAGCCGTTTATTTTCAAAATTGAGGGAATATTTAAAAAGGCCCGGGCACAGAAGTGAAGTGCCTAACAGTGGTAAAGTTTTAAAACTACAGGCAGCCCCCAGGAGGCAATAAAAAGTGGTGCCATTTTTGCTCAAAAGTTTTCTTGAATTTTTCATCCGTAAAAGGTCACGTGACCTAATTTACATAAGTTGTGTATGTCAATATGTTTACATTTGTAAGCATATTATGTTGCCAAAGTCTTACGACTTTACGGCTAAATTTTCAGAAGATTGACCATCCCCTTGTCTATTTGAGTAAATAACTAGAGACCCACGCCTTAATTTTTTTGAGTTCTTTCTTTTTTATTTCACTGGTAAAGATACATACCAAATGTTACACTAACTGGTTTAATATGTGACAAAAAATAATAATAGTATTTGATATTTATAATGCGCAAATTAGCAGTATAATAAAAGAAAAAGATAAACATAAACTGTGCATAAAGAAATTGTACTAACCCAATATAAACAGAGACCTGACAAGACAGGGAGAGATTGTATGAAGAAGGCCGAGATGCACTGGGGAAATATTATTGGATGCACTGAAACTATTCCTGGAGAAAGAGGTGTAAAAGGCGAGTCTGGCGAAGCTGGTGGAAATGCTGGCAAATCAGGTTCGTCTGGGCAGATCATTGAAGCAGCAGTCATTATTGGTCGTGTGTGGTGGGGCGGTGAATTTTTTTATTTAGTAGAAGGGTTCAATTAATTTTGAGATGAACGCAGAACGAGGACTTCACTCGTGAAGCTGAGACAATTTAGGCTGTGTGTCATAGATTCATAACTTGAAATGTGGGTCACTTTCAGTCAGTATAGATTAATCAGGTTTCATATCTAGCGGTAGTTTAAGATACTTCGCCAGTCATTTTAGAAGACCCGAGGTTAAACATTTCCAATGTAGCACGCCCTGGTATCCCTGGAAGGCTTAAGACCATGTATTTTTGTTTTGTCCTTCTTGTGCAGTCTAAGTTACGAAGATTTCCTCCAGGTCATTGTGGCGCTTTTCACAGACAAAAAAATATCGATGCAAAGATTGTCCGAATCTAGAAAAAAGTGCGTGATGATTCCAGTGTTAAATAATATGTTACAAATAAAATATGCAATATTTTAAAATTAAAATACGATAGCTTTAACACCACGGAAAGGATTCACTGAACTGCGAAACATCAAAGGAGGAGGAAATAATAGATGTGTTGAGGAGCGTTGCCGTGAAAGGGGAAGGGGTGGAGGGGGGGTACAAAGATTTGTGGCGGACATTCGAGGCTGCGTTAAAAATACGACAGCTACTGAATGGAGGTCAGATAGTTTAAGCTGGTTTCATTTCTCATTTTTCATTTTCCGACATCTCCTGGCGATAAATAATGCGGACTAGTCCATAAAGAGCAATTGAAGTTGATTTAACTATGCATCACTTGATAAGTAGTCTGTGATCTCCAGAATAATGAAGGTCGAGAGAAGTGCAAAATGTTTCATTATACATTGATTTATAGGAAGAGAGGATGAGCGATAGCGTCTATTCAGTTGAGAAAAATCAGCTTTGTCATAATAGTTGGAGAGACAACTTAAGATAGCACAGCTTTATTTGCTAGATATTCTTTAAATATTCTTTGGTCATGATTTCAGTGCAGGATGCTGTTTGTCATATTTCGAATCAGTGTTTAAATGCCGGAAATTTCGCGTCTCATGTGCAACGGATGACAATGGTCATCGTAAGGACAGTTTAAAAAGCCGACATTGATATGCAGGTTTGCTTTGTAGCTGGTTCTCTCTATAATAAGTAAACTTTTCCCAAACAGGAAATGGCGGTAATGCTGGACGCCAAAAGATCTACATGAGAACATTGCAAGGCAAGTTGGAACTAAAAACATGCCGTGGAACAGGAGGCGTGGCAGCCACAAATGGATTAGGAGGAGCGGGTGAGTCTGAATTGAATTCAGTACTCAGGTACAGTATACTCTAGGGATTAAAGCGACATTGAAGACTGGAATAAAACAATGTTAAGAAACCCAAGGAGTAAAAATTGATCGCAATGACCCGTCCTTTGGATACATGCGCATTCAAAGCAATTGTTTTCTGCTGCTAACTCATCCTCCTTCTCCTCCTCCTCCTCCTCCTCCTCCTCCTCCTTGTTGTTGTTCTTCCTCTTTTCTACGTTTTCTACGTCTGAGTTTAATTAATGTTGCCAGATTCTGGTTGGCGAATCTTTGACACGCAAAGATTCTTTATGAGCTTTCTTAACCCTTTTTTTTTTTTCGAAAGCTTACTTTATTTTAGGTGATTTTAGTTTAGTTGCAGTTCCGATGTCTGGCAGGGGAATGCTCTAATTAAGTGGGAGCAAAAGATTCATTCACTGAGTTTAAATAAGAACTTTTTGTTCCAAAATTCCTGCTTTGAAAGGAACAAATTGACAAATCTCATATTGACATCGTAGCAATAACAGCTTTTTCCTTTTTTTAATTCCTTGAGGAACGATTGTTCCTATTAATAGATCCCCTCCTAGAATGGCTGTTCCTTTTCACTAGCGTGCGGAATTTTTGTTCCCAATTACGTATTTCTGCAAAATTAAAATGGTTCCTATTAGTTTTTTTGTTCCGTTTGGATTTCTGTAAGAAACATTTTTCCTTTTGTTTAGCAGTTCATGTTTTCACAGTTCGTTCCCTTTCATACTTCAAATTAATCATTGTCCCTGTTGCTGGCATGTGGACCTTTTTTTTCGTAATAATTTTGTTCCTTCTTACTTCTTACTTTGAGAAAGTCTACCATGATGGATCCTAAGCAAGTTTCTTACTCCACTTAGGGCCTCTTTATATGAGCCCTGTCAGAACCGGACTGCCCGGTTATACCGGGAGAACTTTGGAATTGCTCATTTGCGGTCACGTTTGAGCGCGCGAGGAGCACCATGGGTAGGGAAATATGGTAACCCATCGATGCGAGAAATTTTGGTTTGGTTCTAACGTCAGTGTCGGTCCGTTCGTACCTCCGTACGCAGCATTACAGGAAAACCAATGCGAATGGCACACTCAAGTATGTGAAGCATGTGCCCGCGTTTGTTTGGCGGGAGGTTGCATGGCCAATTGCGTTAAAAAAGGAAATTTTGAAGACAACAAAATACAAAGTCAATTTATGTAATTATTGAATATGTCGACAAATGTGGAACCAAGAGAAAAAGAGAGAAAGAAAACGAGAAAGCAGGCGGCGAATAAGAGACGTTCAACGTGAAACCCGAAAAAGACCGAGAGAACGAGCGAACAGGCGAAATATCGGTTGGAAAAAAATACATGTGGCGAGCAACTCGCAAGTCGCTTAGAAATGTAAATGCATACTGCAAGGCAGCTGTCGAGAATTTTCCTTACTATACACAGATACTAAAACCGTTGCCATACGACAACTATTCCAGGTATTCGTGTACATAAAAGCAAAAACGACTTCTGTAATGGGCGTAACCATGGCTTTGTACACACCTTTATTGGTTACCGTTACCACGTTCCAATGGTAAACAAGACCAAGTATCGCAAAAAGTAAACTTGCTTTGACACTTTTTGCGTCTCTACGATAACTCGTATACTTAAGCTTTTTTCATACCAATGGCAATGATTTACGGCCAAGATGGTTAGTTAAGTTAACACCAACATTTTCATTACCACAGGCTTTCAGTTCTTGTATGTAAAGGTCATCACTAATGACGTTTCTTGCTTCTTCTTCATAGCTTCATTGATGGATCACTTTTTGAGGCTTTGCATGTATTGGTTTTTGTGGACTTTAATGACCTCGTAGAGTTCCCTTTTTGTCGAAATAAAAGATTTTCCAGATTTGGTGGCTATCGAAGTCAACTGCGCTGTTCATTATAAAACATGTGAACAATGAACCTATAGGTGATTGATCTGCGGGGCCTTTTTAACTGTTCTCTGATTCAAATATTGCTAAAAAACTCGAAACTAATGACCAAATGAAAGTAACTACAGTAAACTTCGAATTCTGGCACTTTTAATCTACTTTGATAGCACCAACGACAAAAAAAGGAGACTAAAATTGCTCGCTGGGGATGTTAATTTAAAAACTTTTAGGGAACAAAACGTTTTGGAAACGATTCCTTCAACTTCACCTCTTCCTTTTTTTCCTCCTCCTCCTCCTCCTCCTCCTCCTCCTCCTCCTCCTCCTCCTCCTCCTTCTCCTCCTCCTCCTTCTTCTCCTTTACCTCCCCCCACCTCCTCCTCCCTCTTCTCCCTTACCTCCTTCTCCTCTTCCTTCTTCATCTCCTCCTATTTCTCGTTCTCATTCTCTTTCTTCATTGGATATAAAGGAGTGCTTTTTCCCCCTCCTCTAACTCCCATGCCATAAAACGATAAATAAAAATAAGTTGTTACTACATACCATTACATTACATACAGGAAGGCGTAATGCGTGACAGCATTACGTACGTAGAGCAATGTCGTCTTTCTTTATTTTCCTTTGCAGGAGGTCGGGGAGGAGAAGGAGGACGTGGAATTAAATGTAAATATACTGAAAGTTTCGGCGGGGCGGCTGGCTCAAGTTCCAAAGGCTGCGATCCTAATGGCCAGACAAATCAGGCTGCTCGCGGACCAGCTGGAGATAAGGGAACTGACGGGCAAAGTTGAGTATTGCACTTCACGTGTATCCACTCGTAGCCACAGGGCCTTGTATAAAATGACTCTGTGGATAATCAGTATGGATGGTAAAATTGTAAGGAAGACACGAAAAACTGATATAAAGAAAAGTGGTAAACATAAAATAATAGGGAGAGAAAACCTTGACAATTAATGCTTAATTCTATTCGGTCTCATGCAATTACATATACTAATTTCACTGAACATGGAACATTAAATCATGTATCATGACGACCAGAGTCTCTTTGACTTTCACAGTTGCCTGTACAGTTCAAAATCTTGCAGTAACCACACTTCAGCGTCTTATGACTGAATTCCCTTTTAATTATTCATTTATTTTATTTACACCACCACAGTTTTCTTCCTTTTTCATTTAATTCGTAATTGTTCAGGAAGGTCGGGAAGATTATCTTATTAGAGTTTTTAAAAAACGTTACTTTCAACATTTTATACAAACGCAACAATTGTATGCCATAAACAGTATTTGAGGTACGTTCGAGTGGCAGTTTGTCGGAGTAAGAATTCATGAGTGATTCTGACAAATCCATCATAAGAGGTTTTTTTTGAGTAAACAGTATGCAAAATGGCTCTTAAATATTTGATGCGAACAAAAGGCTGCATATACGCCACTCCAAATTTACCTAAAGCGAAAAATCTAGAGGCTATTCGATCCGTCTATTTTTCGTAACTCTATGTAGACCGGGGGAATTCTGCCAGCGGCAATTTTTAACGAGAATAACTTTTTGTTTTTAATATTTAAGCAAACGCCATGAAACTCCACCAAATTTTCAGAATTTTTCTGAAAAACAGTTGATGTTGGCAGTAAGTGTCCATTGACTTTGATGTTTTTTCAAGAAAATGGAAGATCAATTTTTAAAATTAAGAAAAACTTCTTTTGTTACCATAATCTTTATGTTTTCAGCTCAAATTAGTGTTCCTTCACTGGATTTCATTGCTTTTTGTCAAATTTTGGCGCTTTCCTGAAGTTTTGAGGAAATCCAGAAATCCAACATGGCGGAACCAAGATGGCCGTTATTTGGCAATCATGATGTAATTACCATGACAACATCTTTGGACGTTTAAATAGAAGAAAGATCGTCGCACTTAGTACGCAACTTAAAGTGTTACTGAAACGAAATTTTGCATTTTGAGTTTTTTCGCTAAAGGCGTAGTTTAAACCTTCCCCAGCACCATAGTCAACTTTTTTGGTGGAATCCGGTCACCGAAGGTGTTGTTTTGAGAGCTTGAAAATGACTATCTCGAGCCAAAACTCTATCACTAAACGATTCAGTTTGCTCTCGGATTACAGTACTCTTCGATAATTTATTTCCTGCTTACAGCCTTCAAACAATAGAATACACAAAATTGGTTGATTTAAGAGAACTTGGGAAGAAAATAAGAGCGCTCAATGTAAGTACTTCGGTGGGCCATTTACCTGTAATAAGAACAACTGATCGGCGATTGCCGAGAGCCAGGTTTCATCGCTACATACAAATCCTCTATTTTCATGGTATGCAAATTTGATTGAGGATTTTAATTTAATCTCTTGAGTTCAGTAGCTTTAACTATAGCGGTAGTGTACAACTTCGACTAATCTGACATCGACCATAGACCACATTCTGAACTACAAATGAAAGAGAAAACACAACAGTGTTTATTGCTGTATGTACGTGCGCATTCCTCTTACATGTAAACATATGCAGACAGTTATACAAAGTTTTCAACTGAGGGTATTCACATTTACATCAGCTCTTCCTGAAAAAACTATCTTATGCATTCAAATTTTTAGAGGATCATGGCTTACTAGTAAAATTCGAGAGAAAAACATAGGCGGATTCCAGGGTGTCGATTCAAAAGAAGTCGACTGAGATAAGAACATGCATGACGTGGCGTCTCTCAATGTTTACGAGGTAGATTGACCTGGTTCTTAAAAAGTCAATGCAAGAGCAGTGCGGTAATAATTCCAGGCTTGAATGATACCAGAATGCGCTTGTTACCTTCCCATTTTCGACGCCAATCGCCAATGTTGCTATCCCGTTTATGTCCAACCGAGTACTAAACTATTAAACTCGTGTTTTCTGCAGCAGTCGTTTTTCAAACTAAGAAAATACTCTATGACCTTCACCAACATCTGCACTGCCCAACTGTGATTATTCAGAGCAAACATCAAGCGAGAGAACGCTATCATTTTATGGAAATATCAACGACGAAAGTGCTGAAAATAAGAGAGCAGTTCCTCTTCTTTCCAGCCTGGAGGCAATCAGTAACGTCACGATGCTGTTTAACTCGGTCCCAGTGCCCGGACATGTGTTTAGCCCAAAAAGTCATTTTCAGCAGCGAAAAAACATGTTTCCTTTTCGTTTCTTTAAAAACAAACTTCACCATCTTTATAAGCACCTTTCAAACTATAAAATGAGGTCATAAAAGTGTATATCAAAATTTCGTTTCAGTAGCACTTTAAGGAGTTGCGAAAAGAAAGCCTAAAAAAACATTCAGGCTTTATTTATTTATTTATTTTTATTTATTTATTTATTTATTTATTTATTCATTCACCACGACATACATTCATAGAAAGTTACAGTGAATAATAGACTATGATCTTATATAAGTTTAGAGTGAATAATAATCGTAAAAAAGAAGAAGTAAGAAGTGGCGAGGAGACCTCAAGAAACCCCTGGGCTCATTCTGAGAGTGTAATAAAAATTGTAATACTGCGCAGCGTATTCAATAAATGTGAATTCAAAAGTTATAAAATAGACGCTGAATTATCTTTCAGCGTCTATTTTATAACTTTTGAATTCTTATACTGAGAGGTCTCCTCGGAGATATGTTAGGACCGTAAGACTAGTAAAGACATTGTATTTAGATTTCTTATCATTCGGTGGTAAGACCGTAAAGACATAACAGAGTCGGACGTTTCATACAATTAACTGAGGAAATCAAGAAGCTTTCTTTTGAAGGTGGATAGACTAGGGGAAGACGTAATTGATAATGGCAAAGCATTCCATATTTTTGGCCCTCTAAAGAGTATAGTAAATTGCTTGATATTTGTTCGGCAGGTGTGAGGTCGAAAATGAGCTGAGGTTCTCGGCTTGAACGGGATTCGAACTTATGACCTCTGCGATGCCGGTGCAGTGCTCTACCAACTGAGCTATCAAGCCAACTAGCTGAGCTGGTCACTTTGAGAGTTCGTAATATACCCGTGAAGGATGAATAAATGAATATGAATATATGGAACATATATTTTGAACTGCGGATGAAGGATTAAATACAAGAAAGATCCTCGCAGTTAGTGTACAACTTAAGCAGTTGCTTATAATCATATGCAATACTAGTGTGTAAAGTGAATCATGGTTCTAGTTTCACCCACAAATTTTGCAAACATGCGATGTATTACATTGTATATTTTTTGGTTTCATATTTTAGCTCTGGTAAGCCCTGGCTTAAAGGGCCAAGTGGCGGAATCCTATCTTCAGGAGGCAGATCTTGGACACAGTGCCAAAGATAAATATCCGCTGGTGTTAATTAAGTTGATGACGAGATATGCAGAGGACCTTGTTTGGGCTGACAAGGTCCCCGAAGCAGAAGCAGTGTTCACTTTCATTGTCTCGTTAACAGAAGGAAGAGAAGAAGCACCTGAACTGAGGAAATGTAGGTTTATCTCAAGGAATACAGTTATATAACCGAAGGCAACGAGGTTTCGTCGGCATCCATTTTTTTAAAAATTGTTTAAAAACACCTAGATGAAGACAGACAAGGCGGAATAGGACAGAGAAATAACACAGCAATACAGAGACCAGTATATTTAATAGGCGACTTGAACCACCGGACCCTCCGATCTTCGGACCGTCCGACACGTCAAACATCTCTCTTGTCAAATATTCTAGGGATATATTAAGTAATGATTAATGTTAGCAAACAAGAGATGATACGTTTGAAGGTGCGATGCTAAAACAGCCGATCATGTCTGTTTCAACATAAAGGCGCAACAGGACACTTTTGCGTTTTCTAGGAGCGATTAAAGAAATCTAAATTGAGAATAGTGAGTGAAACGAGTATTCGAGTGAGTTTTCTAGCGTTTTTTGAGTTCACAGTGTTTGAGATCATCAACGAGAAATTATACAATCGGTTAACAACACTCCGTCTTCTCACCGAGACGGTGAATGAATCGGCATGCCCAAGATCACTGACTGAACGTTTCCACCGGGAACTTGTCATCCATAGCAAGGTCAAGAGACAAAGTTGACAAACTCACTGAAAAAAGGGAGTGATTAGATCGAAGCAAAACTCCACGATTTTACGCGTTCTAACACGTCCTTCGCAACATCAAAAATGTCGGAGGTACGATCCTCTCTAGAGTCTTTTGGACAAGATCGCGTGAAAAATAAAATGGTGAACCTCACGAAAAGCTTATAATAGATATGCGTTTTCAAGTCAGCCCAATTCCCGTGTACTCAAAACAAAAACGATCACGCCTATCTGCACCATAGTGGCTGTTTGCACCGCGACACAATTCCTGACCTTATACGCCGGTATGAAGCAGTGCTTGGATTCCCGCATACCAACATAAATTTCACGTTCTTATCGAACTTCCAACATTGAATCATCTCGAGAGTAGTCGATAGATCGCTTCTATTTCTGCGTCTTTTTGAAACCTACCGTACGTTTCGTTTTGGCAGCTATATTCAGCGCAATCTTGCCGCATTTTCTAGTTTTTGTCTTCTATAATTTAAAAGCTAGCTGACTCTTATACGTGCTGTTTGCCATCATTTCAGTTGCTAAACAAAGGCTAGCCTTTTTCAACAAAGAAGGGTTTGACAGATTTGGAAAAAATGAACTCTTCGCTCCACTGATGAAATGGGAAGCCTTCAAAGAACAAGTGGAAGGCATTAGAGATCATGCTCAAGCGTATGAGGATGCTTACAATAGGATAAAAGCGTCAGTTGAACGACAATCTGGCATAAAACAAATTCTTCAAGAACTACCTTTACCAACCAAGGTTCAAGTCGAGAAGGAAAAAGAAAGACTCGAAGAGGAGAGACGAATAGCCATAAGTGAGAAGGGGGCTTATGTCCGTGTAAGGTGGTGTTCTGTTATTATTGTTGTTGTTGCTGATGTTGTGAGTTGTTATAATAATTGTGGTTGTGTTTAAGGCTAATCGCGAAGCCGTCGAAAAAATCTGAGAACATCTCGCTATAGATCGTCGCCGCGAGTCTAAAAGGACGCCCTTTTTTGAAGTATCGCTGCCCTGATTCTAGCAGTTCACTTAAAGTACGGTCCGAAAGGACCTTAGTCATCCACGATGCATTATTCTCTAATGCCACGAAATTAGCCATTTTTAAAAGTTTTGCCACTAGTTAAGTTCCTGAGCATAACAGGGGGAGTTAAACTGCCTTCACATTATCCATCACTCTGGTTTTTAGGGACGTACAATCATCACACCCAGAGGCCCTTTTTTCCCTTTTATTTGGACGTTTTGGTAGTTTGTGTTTTTTAAACATTATTCTTTCCAATTTTGTATTGCTACAGAGTATTACGCAATTAGAAGCGAGCATGACGAGCTCTCTGGACGAAATTATCACTCAGCTCCCTGATGTATACGAAGCATCTCAGTTTAACCGACAAGACATGTTTGTGATGCTTCAAGGACTGACAGGATTTCTGGGCGGTGTTACGATAGAGGAATCAATTGATCCATTTGCTGCCCTCGGTGCAGCTGTGGAAGTTGTTGGACACTTCGCCACAAAGTGCAATACAGGTACCCTCCACGAAAATTTGGGTAAAGTCAGGAAATGGCTGACGTTTGGTAAAGCATATGCCGCTCTAAAGGATTCTAGTGATCTGGATTTTGACAAAATGGACGTAGAATCCGTTTCAGAAGTAATGAAGGTAACATGAAACTTGCAGAAATAGGCGGGAATTAGGCTCCAACGAGATTTTGTAGCGTAAAACAGTTTAACCAGTTGTCAAGCACTTTATCCAACGGTTCGGTATGTGAATGTTAAAAGTTGCTATGAGGCCTTAAAAAATTAGTAGATACTTTGAATGCGTGATTACGTTGGTGACTTTTGTTGCCATTTTGAGGGAGGATTTTAATTAATTCTTTGAAACTTTCGAGGTGGATTTGTTGACGTGACGTGCTACACTGTAGGACAGTCAGTGAAAATTTGCATGGCTTAGTGTGGCTTAAGTCGCACATGCACGACAGGAAATCGATCGCATGTTTGCAGAGGTTCTTATTCGCTCGTCGGCATATGAGGCGAACAAGGAACCTCTACTCGCAGGGTAAGCTGCATCAGCCCTTACCGAGGTTTTTTGCGCGGCGTGTTACCAAAACTATTCTGTGATGCAATAAGAGAGCATTCCGAGGCCCATATCACTGTAAGGATATGTTATTCAAATAGTCATAGTAAAATGGTAACAGGAAAACATGAGGCGCTTTTGTTTTGCTTTAAAGGCTAACCTGGAAATGAACAAGGAAGGGCTTGCAGCGGACCTCGTATGCATGATCGAGGAAAGGTTACTACCAAGAAACGTGGCAAAATTCAAGGAACAAATTGAGCGCTTCTTCATTGCTGGCGCAGCAAGAATTGATCTTATAGCAAGAGTCATTGATTTAGACAATAACATCGGTGGATATAACTTCAATATTCCTAACTTGGAAGAAACGGCAAATGACTTAGAAAACCTACGCAAAATTGGTGGTAAGTATTATCGCTTGTTAAAAGAATAAAGGTTACATATTATTTAATAATATAACAGACGAAAACACAATTTACTTTAACAGGACGCAGGAAAAGAAATCATCAAAAAAGTATGTAAATGGTGCTGACAATTTCCGTCAAGAGAACCCATAGTAGGCAGCTTCAGTTTTATCAGATTCATTAGAATAACTAGACTAATCATTTATGTCAGTTTTTCCATCAAAAATTTTCACACCCTGCAAGCGATATGCCACGTTTGTGGAAAACGCTTTAGAAGGTCATGAATTCTGACAGTCTTTTTCAGTCTGGGCATCAGGTCTAAACAAAAGCGACAGAAAGACATCATGATTTGGACACACATTATGTCATCAGCAGATCTTCCAGGGAACAACGACATAACTTTCCTTTAGTAATCTTTTTTTTTGTTTAGGTTCCCCTATTGCTCAAAACATACAACAGATGTTTCTGGACGATCTTCTGACTTCTTATCAGGAAATGGAAACGAGTTTCTCTAAGCATTTGCACAATTTGTACAAAAGCTTTGAGTTCCGCTCGCTGTGGAATGTTTACGACACACTAGCTGATTTTCAGCAACAGGCAAGTGAAGCTGCCGAGGGCAACGGGCAGCTTCAAGGAGTTCTTGAACTTACCAAGGCTCTGCAGGAAATTGATGGTATTCAAAACAAAGGACGACAATGCTTTACAAAGTTTCGGTACTCCACCAATATACAGAAGTGGTCCCTTGACAATGTCCGAAACGCAACGGTACGTAAATGCATATACACGTACAAGCAACAGAGGCATGGTTTATATTTGCCACATGGTTCGTGCGAGTGAGAGTGCGTGTGCATGCGCACACACAAACCGCTATTGCAAGTTGGTTCTAATAGTTGGTTCTAAATACAGCCGCTCTCTGCAAAACAACGTGAAATGAACAAAACAATGTGTTTTCTGGGGAAGGAAAACGATGACTGCATATTTCGGTATTTATATTCAAAATTGAAAGCTGCCTTTACATTTCAGTTTGGGTGGTTCCTAACTAACTGAATAGATCTATTGATCTGCGAAATTCTTGAGCTACATATATGCATATTTAATATAACGTAAAAAGACCTTGTCCTCAGTGTCGACATCGTGGCTGCTAAATATAATTCTCTGTTACTTTTTGGCCATGTTATCTCTCGAAACGCTCTAAATGTGAAGGGCAAAAACACAAACCTCATTCACATTTTACTGAATACAACAATAGTTCTAATTCAACTGTTACCTTTCATTTTTCTTTCCTTTTGCATTTTTCAAGATGTTCGACAAGCTACACAATGGAAGCGCGAGGTTAACTTTAAGTGTTTATGACAGCTGTGAAACGTGTTACAATGTTCGTCTTTTAAAGGTAGGGATACGTATGAGATTAGTAATGTCATATATTGTGCATAAACAAGTTACTTGATGATCGCGTCTTTGAAGGGCGAAGTGAAGCCGTTGACCTAGTCTAACGTAAAAGCACCCATGGCACTGTCCGAGTGAGTAAGGGTAAGCTGTGGAGCTCCTGGTGTCATGGTCTATCTTGTTTGAGTCTTCATTGGTCTGGGTGGATGGGTTGAGACCATACCTATACTGGGACGGCAGCCAGTGGCGCCTTCTATGTACTGATGTCCGATCACCCTTTTTTGGTTTCTCCGCAATTCAGCTTCTAGTTTCGAGTAAGGAAAAGTGGCACCAGATGTCTCCCTATCTTACAACGTGACGAAATTCTAAGGCCTTGTTCAAACGCTGTGTTGCGTCGAGCTTAATTGTATCGCAACGTCGAACTTAATTCATTCGTGGTAGACCAAAAGTATGCATACATATTGATAATGAATACATTACCACTGATGTGTGCATTTGTTTCGGGACAAGTTAGATAAATGTCCCGTTAGTCGTTGTACTTAACAGTTCTTGTCGTGCTTAATTACTATGAATTGGCGCCACGGTTGATTCGGGATCAGACGTTGTGTTATCGTCGAATTTGCTAACTGCTAATTCTTGCTAATTTATGATAATTAGCACGACTTGAGTCTGGCACGACGATAGTATGACTTTTGAACGTAAGACTTTACTTTTTGGCGTAAGACTTTACTTTTTTGTGACTTAAACTTTACTAGCAAGGGGAAATGTATTCCTAACAGATCAAACTGTGTTAGCGTACAAAAATATACCCTATAAAAGTCAACGAACGGTCTTGGTAACAGGAAACGATGTCTGAAGTGTTTCTCTTAAATATTCTCGTTGGGTGACCCCGCAAGAATTAAAACGCACTCGCATAACCAATCAGATTGCGATTTTGCTTAGCAGTCGGCCGCCGGATTTTGCTAAAACCCGACAGTGCGCGCAGAGTACTCACCTCTTTAACAAAAGATTACTTTTACTCTTCAATATTTCCTCTCCTACCTTTCAGATGTATGTTGAGCTTCACGGAGATAACACTCAAGAAAAAAACAACATGCCGTGGAGGGTTTATTTGAAACTACGCCATTTGGGTGCGTCGTACTTTAGAGATGGAACAGGGAAGATCAAAGAGTTCCGTCAGCCACTGGCATCCTGGCGAAAATTTGAATTCAACCGTTTTGCAATAACTAATACCACTAAATGCAACCAAGAAAAAATGGCAGGGAACAGTAAGTAACTCTACTGTCTTTTATTATTGTTTTCGTAGACGTTACGGTAGCCAGCCGATAGCCACAACAATCAGCAAGTCGTCAGCAATCATTGAAAGAGCTCGAATATTATATACATCCTAGTATGTATTACATATCTTGCAGATCTTGACAACTACTTCATGCTTCCAAAAGCCCGGAAAGTAAGGGTTTTTCGGGACATTGACAAAGCAAAACTGTTTATTATTCAAAGGTGATATCCTTTCTTCCTTCCTCTTTGTAAAGAGTAAAAATATGATAGGTTCAGAGGGGTTTTCCAGCTATCACCAGCAGTTCTACTGAGGTCATGATTAGTCAAAGTATGGTTTCCATAACGCCAGTGCTGTGAGCTGCGATAAAGTCGCTTGCTTATTTTGATTACAAATTTTGTTGTGTCATCGAAGCTACATCAAAACCACATCTCTCGCACATTTTGCAAATATAGATATAAAATAATTAACACACCACACTAGCACCAATTGAGAGAGTTCATTGCAATTACAGGTAATTCCCTTTTCTGTATGCGAAAAGGCGACAATCGCTTCCAGCCAATGTGTTGCCATTACCTGAGCAATTCGCCTTGTGAGGACATACTTCTTGGAGCAGAGGAATGCAAGAGCCCATTTGGAACTTACGAGGTTGCAATTCCAATTGACAACAACGCTGCTTGCCAACCTAACAGTTCGCAAATAACGGATAAAAATTGCAAAGACTTTGATGTGAGTCTTAAGGACGCTAATATTTTTTGGGAGGGATTTAACTCATCATAATGCGCCGATTAATTCATATATCTAGTTCAATCATTCAATCACGTGTTACAATATATACTTGACAAGGCAACACATAAAGTTATTTTCATTTTATAAATTTAATGTTTTTTGTTTAACTTACTTATTTATTTCTTTGTCTACATTGTACATCTGCCAAGAAATTGCCCGCCATTTGATTTAAGGGAGTGTTCATCATTTATGGGGAGCGGGGGGGGGGGGGGGGGGGGCAAGCGAAGTTTACTCCCCTATTTAGGGGGGATCAGAAAGGTTTTACTCTGGATCTGGGGAAGAGGGGGGGACAAAAAAGTTTTAAGGTTGATATCATTAGCTTTGGGTTTTTTCCTCCGGAACTGCATGACATTTAATGTACTTGTACCACAGTAAATCAAACCATAAGATACAACAATGCTAAAGAGTATTTCAAATTGTAATCTCACACCAATAGTTTACACAGCAAGTGGGTCTCATTCAATGGATTTTCTAGTTAGATATGTTTGGATTTCACTGGCTGCACCAACAGATAGGCCGCCCTCAGTAAAAGGGTGAAGGCTGTCAGTGTTTTGCAGGCAGATCATGTCATCTGACAATGGCAATATAACTTCTTCTGCACTTTTCCCAGTCAAGGACTCCACAACTGCAGCTTGGCACAGTCTTTTTCTCTTTTCTTTCCTCTGTTTTGCCTTCCTCTTAGCCTCTTTCCGCCTCCTACTCACTCTACTTTTTTTGAGTGTCTGCCAGTTGCACAAACACCTTCTTTAGCTGCCTTGTGGTATTTTCCAGACTAGTGATTACACTCTGTATCACTTCAACCTGCACATTAAGTGATTAACATACGTAATAGTTTCTTCTACTGCTAGTGGAGCAAGCAAAAGGCAGGCGAGTAAAGCGCTAAGTGGAGGATGAGAGTATGGTTTGGTAACAAATGCATCATTGGGGGGGGGGGGGGGGGTCAAAAATGTTGACATGTCTTAGCTGGGGAGGTCCAAAAAGTTCCAAACGCTCCGTTTCCCCATTTGCCAGCCCCCCCCCCCCCTCCCCACAAATAATGAACACCCCCTTAGTTCACAGACGCCTCTCTGGAAATTAAGATTCATTAGCTAAGAAACAAAACTGTACAGAAGAAACTTTTGTTTGCTTAGAAACATTGATTTTACAAAAACTGACATCAATTTTGTTTAAATTTTCGATTAACCAAAGACTGGGGAGTGTTGCAATATATTACTTGACAAGGCAACACAAGAATTTTTTCCATTTTATAAATTCAATTAAGTATGTAATAATGTGTTCAATTACTTGTTTAACTGACTTATTTATTAATCCTTTGTCTATATTGTAAATCTGCCAAGAGATGGCCCGCCATTTGATTTAGTTCACAGATGCCTCTCAGTCTTGAAGACTTAAGAGTTGAGGCTGGGCCAGATTATTGCAGTCTTTCACAGGGGAACAATTTACTTACTATTTTTGTTAAATCTCATTTTAACAGCGATCCATCTACACTAAGATGAATGTATGGATTCATTATCTATTCTGGACCGACAACTACCCAACAGGACCAGATGATGTGAGATGCAAGAATTATCCAGTAAGAGCCAAGTCCAAAGTACCATTCTCGCCACCTCGTCTAACACTAAAACATGAAACATGAAACATTAAAAACAGTACAAAAGAAAAAAATGATTTATAAAGAAGAAATAAAATGTAAAAATAGGTAGATTAAAAACTTCCACTGTTAATTACTTTCACTTTGAAACCATGCTACTTCCACCAGTTCTACATCAACATATTTCAAACGAGAAAGAGAATCGAAGTAGAATAGAATGATGGAAGTAGAAGATACGAACTGCAGTTTAAACGTTTCGATCAATATTTGAAGACGGAAGGAGTTGAAGTGAGGAATTATAACAAATCTTAAGATATAATTAAAGTTATACAGTGACACAAGCGTGATTGACAAATAAATCAGGTTCAATTAGTCACACGGTTTCCGTTTCTTGTTATTTTAGCCCCTCTTAGTACTGCGAACTATTAAACGACCAATACACCTAGCCTTAACTCGAAGACTCTCTACTCAGTCCTTACTGCTTTAAAGCTTCAATATAAAGGAGAGTCTGCTCATTCTGCTCATGAGCTAGTGTGGTACATACCACCTGTGCTAATTTCCCGGTTTCTGAGTAATGGTAATCCATCTGGGTGGGATGTTAGTCCATTCCAAACTCCTGCTAGTGATTTTCCAGGTCGGTCTTACATTCCACCAGTACCCATATTTATACTCATAATTGGAGTACGGCATTGTGAGAATAAAGTCTTCTGCCCACGAACACATTGTTCCAACGCGCAAAGAGGAACAATTATTAATCAGCGGGTTGTATTGCTCGGGTCGCGGAAAGTGTAAAAATAACGCAGGAGCCAGGAGATACAATAGCTTCTTAGGCCATTTTAAGTTCAAATAAGCCAAGTGCAATACTTTACGTGGTAAAAAGATCGCAAGATGTAAACTTGACGCCCCTTCGCGGTTATTGGTCAGTCCACCTTAATTTGGTTACTGTTTTCGCCTGCTAAAAAAGTCATTTCGAATTTGAACTACCTCTTCAATAGGGACGCGGAAGCCGGGATGATGCATGAAGCCAGTAACAGAGAAGTGTCCGTGTTACAGAGCAAGACTGAGGTTGTGATTAGGACAGCATTTTAAAGGCGTCATTGACAAAATTAACCGACTGATGTAAACTAATCAAACTTATTTGAGACAAGTAAAAATAGAACTGTAACCAGGATAAGACATATTAGGTAAAAATCGTTCTCTGGTTAAAAATTTTAAAACATAAGCTTTCGGCTATCAGTCTATAGCCTTTAACGAATTAAGAAACCCTTCAAATTCCGTTTATGTTCCTTTTTGCGTGTTTGGAAACATCTTCCGGTTTCACCGATGTAGTTCCAAGAATTTGAAGAATTTGAAGAATTTGAAGAATTTTTCTAGTGGATCTAACGTTGCCAACCATGCTTGGAAAAACAATCATTGCATCGATTTTGACAATGCTTGTGTTATCGACAAGGGCGATTACCGCGTTCGAAAAACATTAGAATCCTGGCACACAGCAAAAACTGTCGACGCGGACAATAACTCTAAGCCGTTGCCTAGGCAATACTCCATTTTACGGTAATTAGCCCTCATTTCCATTTTTATCTTTTAGCTTTTATCACACTTCTTTTATTCCCAAATTTTAACACCCTTTTTGTATATATTTCCGTTTACGCGCTACATTTCTTAATTCGTTAAAGGCTATAGACTGATAGCCGAAAGCTTATGTTTTAAAATGTTTAACCAGAGAACGATTTTTACCTAATATGTCTTATCCTGGTTACAGTTCTATTTTTACTCGTATCCGCCGAGAGGCTGGGCTGGAAGCCCTAAAACTAGCGCGAAGGATGGAAAAAACAACTTACAAACTTGAAGCCCACCACCGCCATTTACACTTCACGCACAAAGCCATCGATAACCACTGGATTCCTAAGTCCTTGAGGTTTAAGCCACCTGGAAACCATCCTATCTTCAAGCACATTATGGAACGTGCAAGCAAGCATTGTATGAGAGCAAGAATCGCTATTTGCCACAACCAAGTTCGAACTCTGAAGGGAGCACTCGAAGAAACCAAACACCAACTGCTAGATTTAGTCACCGAAGACACCTCATCAACGCTGTTACAATTTCTAAAAAGGAGGTCCCAATCAGTCCGCAACAGCATTGAAGCGAGACATGAGAACAAGTTTACTAACCTCAGTATAGAAGCAGTTGACGACCACCCTACTACGATCAACAAACGAAACTGGGCAATCAATTTATCCCAAAAACCGCTTTCTCCAGCAGAACGTTCTCTCCTCAAGAAAGGCCCGAAGTTTGCCCCAACCCCACGAACTATCCCTGTCAAAGATATTGTCTCTGAAGTTGAAGCCGCCATCGCCCGCCTTCCCGATGACTCGAAGGACGCCATACGAACCAACACTGCCTCCCTGCTCCACAGAGCCCGACTTCCACCACATAGCAACATCACGAAAGCCGAATTGAAAGCCTTAAAGAACCTTAAAGATGACCATGAACGTGTGATTATGAAAGCTGATAAAGGGAACTGTTTTGTTGTTATGGACAAAACAGACTACGACACCAAAATGGAAGCTCTACTTGTTGACCGTGACACCTACCAACTAGTCGACAAGCCACCATTCTCAAAAATTGAAAAAGATTTGAACCACAGACTCCTCGATCTTAAAAGACAGAACAAGATTGATGAATTTACTTATCGCAAACTCCGTTCTACAGACGGTTCCCCTCCCGCCATCCGTGGTTCTATAAAACACCACAAACCGGGTTTCCCTCTTCGGCCGATTGTCTCTTCCATTGGCTCTGCCCTTTATAATACATCCAAGTTCTTTTCGGATATTCTATCGCCGATCCAGAATCACAATGGATATTCTGTTCTCAATTCCTCACAGTTCGCCAACGAAGTGGCTAATATGGAAATCTCTGATGATGAGGTCATGGTCTCATTTGATGTTGTGTCGCTCTTCACAGCTATCCCAGTGAACAAAGCCTGTGAATACATTCGGAGCAAATTAAACAAAGACAATACACTACGATCCAGAACAAGTCTCAGCACAGATGATATCATTTCCCTGCTTGATTTCACTCTTTCAAACAATTATTTTGTTTATAATAACTGCATATACAAACAGATCCACGGCTGTGCTATGGGCAGTCCAGTTAGTCCTATTGTTGCTAACCTCTGTATGGAAGTGATTGAGGATTTATCTATCAGTACCTCATCAGTCCCACCAAGGATTTGGAAACGATACGTTGACGACAGCTTTGTTGTTATCAAGAAGGACGCGGTTTCTCCGTTCCACGACACCCTTAACGCCTGTGATCCCAAAATTTCCTTCACAATTGAACATGAAAAGAACGGTCAAATTGCCTTCCTAGACACCTTGGTTACCAGAAGAAATGGAGTTGCCGTCATTGATATATTTCGTAAGCCAACCCATACAGACCGTTACTTGGATTTTTCTTCTCATCATGCAAAAGAACACAAAATCAGCACGGCCTCGACCCTCCTGTTCCGGGCATCCAACCTCCCTAGCAGCCTTGAAGGAAAAACTCGTGAAACCAACCATGTCAGGGCTGCATTAGAAGCCAATGGTTACCCATCAGCTGTTATCTCTAACATCCTCAATAAGAAGCCACCCCCATCTACAGTTCCTCCACCAGAAGAATTGGTTTCTATGTTCTTCAAATGGGTTGATCCATCTAGTATGTACCAAGGTTTTGCATGCCTCCCCTACATCAGCGGCCTAACTGAGCCCCTCACAAGATTACTCCGCAAAAATGATATCCGTGTTGTCAACAAACCACTAAAAACCCTTCAGCAAGAATTCCCGTCTCCAAAGTTCAGACAACCCTCGGATCTTCAGTGCAATGTTGTTTACAAAATTCCATGTAAAGACTGTTCGTGGAACTACATCGGTGAAACCGGAAGATGTTTCCAAACACGCAAAAAGGAATAAAACGGAATTTGAAGAATTTTTCTAGTGGATCTAACGTTGTCAACCATGCTTGGAAAAACAATCATTGCATCGATTTTGACAATGCTTGTGTTATCGACAAGGGCGATTACCGCGTTCGAAAAACATTAGAATCCTGGCACACAGCAAAAACTGTCGACGCGGACAATAACTCTAAGCCGTTGCCTAGGCAATACTCCATTTTACTGTAATTAGCCCTCATTTCCATTTTTGTCTTTTAGCTTTTATCACACTTCTTTTATTCCCAAATTTTAACACCCTTTTTGTATATATTTCCGTTTACGCGCTACATTTCTTAATTCGTTAAAGCCTATAGACTGATAGCCGAAAGCTTATGTTTTAAAATGTTTAACCAGAGAACGATTTTTACCTAATATTATTTGAGACAGTTAAACACTACAAACAAATTGTACCAAGAACGGGTCACCACAATCGTTTTCATGTTAGGTCTGAAGTATATAGTCACTTTTAAGGAGGTTCGCAACAGTTTTTCTGAAATTGGGATGGATCTTTTCAAATCAACATTTCGCATGGAAGGCTTGCTTCAATTTCAATCATACTACACCACCTTTTCAACTGATGATCCTATTGTATGTTACGTTGGTTTACAATAAAAAATCAAAAGCAAACCGTCTCCAACAACTGTACTGCCGCATTTTTTGGTAAAAATCACAAGAAAAATGTAACATTACTTCTCATTTCTTTCCAAAGGTCTTTTATTGCAGCAAAACATTCTAAAAATACTTTGAGTGTCTTACGTGGCATGTGCTCATTAGCACTCAACTAAAATAATTGTAGTTACCATACTAAAATAAAATCAGAAATCGTAGAGACATCATGAACCATTTCTTAAACCTTTTTGTAATTACAAGTGGGATCTGGTAGGGAGGTGACCTGTTACGAAGAGCATGGCACCTACATTCAGGGAGAAGGTTGAAAGTGGATTTAAAGGAGTGCCCATAATACTGTTCTATAATTTTACTTCACTTTCATTAATAATCTACTGGATTGGTGAAGGATGTTGAATGCATCCATATCTGAGTGCTTCTTATTGGTCTTTTGATTTGGCTCAATACTTGGTATATGAAGCTACACCGCACACTATCATACAATATGTGAAGAGTGACATAATCAGGGTATTAAATAAATAATGGAAGTGTCTTTTGACGATGTTCTAACTCGTCTTACAGGAAATCTCTCCTTGAATTATTTGTGCACAATATTGTGAAACCTGTTAGTGGCCTTGCTAACATCACCTTGTTAAGATCTCTTTAATTTTGTCGAGCATTAACCTCTTGCAGTGATCACGAGCGGTTACAATTCTGACAAGGGTATTCTGTTTCTTGGGCAATGATCCGATTTTAACAGGCTCCAACAGTACACACTGCCAAAAATTTATTTAAGGTAGCTCTGAGCCCCTTCCCTACATATTTTTTAACTGTGCGAAAAGGTGTACCTAAACATACTAATTACTGTTTTAATATAAAAAATGGGGTCATCGAGCTCGTTATTGAGTTATAACCACTTACAAGTAAAATCAGGAGTGCTTACACAGGTTATACTGTTGTTATGACAACCTATCAAAGTTCGCTCATGTTTGGGCATTTGGTAGATACCACTATTGTTGCATCAACTGATAAAGAGTATTGATCCGTCAAAGTTTAAGTGCTGGAAAATGATGGAAACAAGTTCCAGCCACCTTAAATATTAACAGCCGACCAATAAGTGCAAAGATTATTGTAAACCATTAACAAAGGTTTAAAGCACAAGTACAAAACTTATATTATGAAAGTGTAACCGTCAAAAGACAACTAATGGATTGCATCTTAACAGTAATATTTCAGCGTTTGGAATAAATTACATACGTGCAGTATATAATAACCACCAAAATGCTGATTTGCTTCGTCACCAGTTAAATTCATTTCCTCATGCGAAAAGATTTATATTCACATTCCTCTTTTTAGGAATAAAACGGTTACCACTTTTAAAACTAGAACGAAAGAAAAAAATGCTAACAACTACAAATAAAGTGAAAACCTGCGTACATAAAACTCCATCGCTATTTAAGATTATTTATCATTAGCTATTTTATTCGTGGGCTGCATAATGTGACCTTAGCAATGACATCTTTACGAATGCATCAAGACACGCTGATCATCAGCTGTCGCGTTGTGCCATGTGTTTGTGCATGTGGTTTGTCCACCTTCCTGGCCTACCTGTGTTAGAGTAGAAGACAATAGGTTGTTTTTCTAGATATTAAACTTTAGTATAATTACTTTGGTGATTACAGAGATTCTGTTGATCTTATTGGTCGAGGATTGGGTTATATCCTGCTTTAATCACCTCGTGCGAGGTGATTGAGGCGGAGCACTGATTTTCACAATGGTAGATTAGCGATTTGTTGATGTTTCTAAGGAAGCAGTATTATTCGATGGAAGAAAATACAATTCCGAAAGGCGCTTAAGATGCAGCTAGGTCCACAGCTAAGTGTCGACACTTTTCGAAGGCATAATATGAAATTTTTGCTAATTGTAATAAAACCACCTTGTAAATTTCATTGGAAATGTTGTCGATGTCGATACCAATATAAAACTAAAAATGAAAGCAACAATTTAGATTCGCGCAAAATTTTCTTTATTTAACAGAATGGTCTCACCAAGAAAGCGAAATTAAGACAGAATTTGAAGGCATGGAAGAAAAAGAAGTGAACATATGTCTCTATAAGGTTTACGTTTCAGTGAGGAGAAACATGGAGAAAAGACGGCAGTTTATAACAAAACAACAATGCGTGCTGAAAGTGCTGGGACAGTCAACGCTATAGCAGAAAACTTCGCAGTAATTCCCCCCTCCCCCCAAACAATGTTGAACTAGGCGTTACGCAAGCAAAATAAGTGTCGATGTTTGCTAAGATCTTTTCACATTGCCTGGAGGAAGGGGGGAGGGTGGATGTGTAGCTAAAGGGTCATAATAATGACGGGGAGAGTAAAACACGCAAATTTGAAAGGATTCCAGCAACTGTCCCAAGGACATCTGTCCTCTATTGTAGTTTGTTGTGACGGAGCATGTGATCGGCAGACTGCACATCGCTGTTCATTGACGCGTGACAAAACACGCAAACAAGCAAACAAATTTGACACTTTTCGAACTGTACTTGTTTTTCTCTGATAATCACCTGATAAATTATACTAAAACAATTATTCCTCTCAGGCTCAGTAAATATTGATGAATATTCCCGGAGACAAAGTCGAGGGGAATTCACCAACGTTTACTGAGCATGAGGCGAATAATTGTTAAATAAAAATTTATTTTGGTAACTTTTCATGAGCAGTACTAAGAATCAGAAATGTTTCATTTATAACGGTAATTGAACTGAGTGGAGTGCCATTCGGCCTGAAATCATACGTGTGATTTCAAAATCGAACGAACGCGCAGCGCGAGTTCAATTTGAAATTACAAGTATAATTTCAGACCAAAATTGCACAACACGCGGTTCAATTACCACTTTATTACACCTATTTTGAAATCGCACAGTTTTATTGTCAATTTTAATCATATTTTTTTATATTACATTTCCATTTTGATGGGCTTAAAAAGAGGATGCGATTTAGAGCAAAAAATAGTGCGATTTGGGAGTAAATTGCACTGTTGAGAGCCAATCAGATTGCAAGGATCACCAATGATTTCAAAACGGGTGTAATAAATCATTTAACTCTAGGTGCATGCAAAAACTACTCGGAACCTATTCCATTGCAGATCCCTGAGGACTGTAGAGTTCCTGTTTTACATGAAATCAAAGAAGAGTGTATATTCGGTGTCACTACTATTTGAAAACTAAACTGTAAGTTAAACGAGATGTGAAATATCCAGCTGAAAAACGCGCGCTTGGTACAACAATTCTGAGGCAATACACTCTGTACCTCAATAAAAGTTGTTTGAAAAAATGTAAATGGTTTCGAGTTATTCAATCATGCTTTATATTGCAGCTTAATTGTTGCATTTTATATTATTTTTATGTCCTACAATATTTTTTCTCAAACAAATACCTGGTTATACATGTAGTACATCGGAAACGGCTGGATCGTTTGAGGGGTCTGGTGACTTGCACTACTGACTTTGACGATAGCAGCAGCAAGGATGATTTCGATGATTGAGAAGATGATCATCAATATGAACACAGCCAGGGCGTCCTTTTCCTCGTCTGTGTATTCCACTTTTGTTTCTTTGTTAATGAAGAATATATTACGATTTCGTGAATCTGATAATTGCACCCTAACGTGTTTGTAAAACAGTAGCATATGACAGCCCCAGTGATGATACAGGTACACGGTCATTGCTGAGAACAGGATGCACGCCACGCTGACTGACCAAGTAGCGGTTGCCTGAGACAAAAACAATAAAAGAGAATTTTACTTCTCTTGATCCTTAACAATTATTCCATGAGTTGCGTTGGATATGAGATGGTAAATAACCAACGAGGCGCGAAACGCCGAGTTGCCTATAACCAATCTCATATCCAACAAGCGCGAATGGAATAATTGTTTTATTTAATTCTCCCCGATTAGATATTGCTATTAAAGTTTACTGAATTTTATTTAAAGTAAAAATTTCTTTCAAATTAAAACGATCGGATGTTGAGGCAACTTCCGACCAAAGCAACAACGTGATGATCACATGGCACGCGCAGCGGTTGAATGAAAATCGAAAGCGAAACAGATGACGGACACAGCCGGACATTTCAAATTCAAGAAACGTTCAAGTGTACCAGTAACAACCTTTCTGAGACAAGCATTCAAGTGCCTTTGAAGTTCCAGCTCATCAAGAAGCGTAATAGTTGTGCACATTTAAGCAAATGCTTTGCTGTGTGGTGCCGAACGAAGGATGGGATCAAGGACGGCTGTTTTTATGCTGAACTGAATTCTTCGCGGACGATTTAAGGATACTTCCTGGGTTCGCGGGTGTCCTTTGGAAAAAAAATCGTACGCGCGCAAGTTTTAATATACCTCTAACAAACTATATATCATTATAAAGCTTAATAAATGTAGTTTCCTATAAAAAATATAATTGAGCGATCTTTTCCTTTTTTAAGTGCCAGGAGCCAGTAGAAACTCGAATCGACCGATGGTCGTTCCATTGAATTAATCGGTTATCGAACGCCGCGCGAAGAACGAAATCGCTGCACAGTGTTATTCGCAAGGCATCAATCAACAAAAAGGTGTCAGGCTTTTTCGAAATTCTGATTGGTTATTTAGATATCCACGTCTAAAGTTTGAGTAGCAAAAAATATTTGAGTCGTGTTGCGTAAACAGTCGCCACGGGAAAAATATTTTGAAAATCAAAATTCCCTGACTTCGTTTTGTTTGTCATTTTTCCTCAAATCTTCTGGCCAAATTTCACGACAATCCGTCAAAACTACATACCCTATTAATTCGTTCAAAGTCGACATACTCTGCCAAAATTCAAGTGCGAGTTTTCGCTCGATAAAGGTTTGCAAGAAAAACAAGCCTCCACAGGAGATTATGACACCTCATTAGGTGGCGAGCCAATCGAGCAACAGGACCCCATGGCGTCAACAACAATAGCACAGAATTTCGCGGAAAAAGTATCGCGTTGCAGACACGTTTTAGACTCCGCTGTTGGATGGGGAAAGTGGCGAAAGGAAAACGTAAAAACAACCAGGAAAACGGGGAAAAACCAAGGCTAACGAAACCAGAAGCGCGTCAGCGGAGAGTTTGCCAAACTGTCCACTCCTCGGAGGAGTGCAATGATAACAGAGATGAAATCTATTGGGTAGGTTGTTCGTTTTGATTGTGTGTTATGTAATTTACGCTTCAAGGTAAAGCGATTATTCATTTCGTATCAAAGGAAATGTATAATGAAAGAAAATCGCATTTTTACTGTTATTTAGGTACGATGGTGATTTCTTCGTAAGAAATATTCAAGATAGCGTGGAGCGGAGCAAAAAGCGAGAGAAAGGGCCACGCAGAACGCGCTATCTCCATTATTACACGTGGGCTGATACGCTTCTGGTGAGTTCTATTTCATCGGTCTAATTCTTGCTGATTTTATTTCAATGTTTCAATACAAACGCGCAGTAAAACGTTATTTGGTTTTATCTCGCTGCAGAAGGAAGAAATTGGCCCAGAGGATGCAGAATATGATGTTTGATATTTTCACAGGACGCTTGCAAAGTTACCCTGCAGGACTTTTGCACGGCAATCGACCTCTGTGTACTTGATCCAATAACAGTGGATTAATTTGAAGGCCGCTGCTCCAGTTCTTCGTGATCACCTTCGACAGAACCTTCAACGTCGACTAGAGTTTCGTGGTCGAACCAAGAGCCTTTGTTGCTCTCTGCAAGATCACGTTTTCGATCTTTGCTGAAACCTATCTTTCCCTTTTTCTTAGGCCCTGGCTTCTTCCGGAATTTTATCCACAGGCTCTTTTCGTTTTTTGATGACTTTTCCATGTGGGAAGCGCCGGCAAAGAATATAAAATTCGAAGTGAGAAATTTTCTGCAGGCGAGATGTAAACAAAATATGCTTATTTCTGAAATAAGAGCTCCCGAATGAAGCGTTTGCCGCGAAAATTCCTCTGGGGTGTCTCGCATTAGGAAGATTATGACCCCTTTTTTATTTATTTACTTTTAGATGGAAATACGTTTTCCTAAATATCTCGCGCGCTTTTTAATATTTTTCAATTTTTTTTTCAGTAAA